>NC_060187.1:16406869-16526869 GCF_021184085.1 Oncorhynchus gorbuscha | reverse complement strand
TTTACAATAAAAGTGACTCCAAAATGACACAATTCATTTTTTACAATTAATTTCACTAAATAATTTGAAACACGCATGCTATAAATATGGGACCGAATACTTCACTTTTGATTACTTTAATAAACATATACAGTGGGGCAAAAAAGTATTTAGTCAGCCACCAATTGTGCAAGTTCTCCCACTTAAAAATATGAGAGAGGCCTGTAATTTTCATCATAGGTACACTTCAACTATGACAGACAAAATTAGGAAAATAAATCCAGAAAATCACATTGTAGGATTTCTTATGAATTTATTTGCAAATTATGGTGGAAAATAAGTATTTGGTCACCTACAAACAAGCAAGATTTCTGGCTTTCACAGACCTGTAACTTAGTCTTTAAGAGGCTTCTCTGTCCTCCACTCGTTACCTATATTAATGGCACCTGTTTGAATTTGTTATCAGTATAAAAGACATCTGTCCACAACCTCAAACAGTCACACTCCAAACTATGTTGAGATATTAGACGTCACTACATTTTCAGTCTAGCTTGCAGTGTGTATACATGCTGCAGTGTTTTTCATACCTGATGTGGCAGCGGGTATCGAAGGTCTTGTGAAAATGCTTAGGCTCAAGTTGGGTTTTGATTTTCGTCATGTTTTTCTTGTGAAGAGAGAAAGAGGCTTGTTTTCGCTACTTTCTCATTAAAATGCAAATCAATTTATAACTTTTTTGACGTGTTTTTCTGGATTTTTTTGTAGTTGTTATTCTGTCTCTCACTGTTCAAATAAACCTACCATTAGAATTATAGACGGATAATTTCTTTGTCAGTGGGCAAACGTACAAAATCAGCAGGGGATCAAATACTTTTTTCCCTCACTGTATATAATTTAAACATTCACAGTGTAGGTTGAAAAAAGTATGGAGTCAGGAGTCAGCTAACCTGGAGTCCAATCAATGAGACGAGATTGGAGATGTTGGTAAGAGATGCCTTGCCCTATAAAAACCACAACAAATGGAGTTTGCTATTCACAAAAAGCATTGCCTGATGTGAACCATGCCTCGAACAAAAGAGATCTCAGAAGACCTAAGATGAAGAATTCTTGACTTGCATAAAGCTGGAAAGGGTTACAAAAGTATTGATGTTCATCAGTCCACGGTAAGACAAATTGTATATAAATGGAGAAAGTTCAGCACTTTTGCTACTCTCTCTAGGAGTGGCCGTCCTGCAAAGAAGACTGCAAGAGCACAGCGCAGAATGCTCAATGAGGTTAAGAATAATCCTAGTGTCAGCTAAAGACTTACAGAAATCTCTGAAACATGCTAAAATCTCTGTTGATAAGTCTACGATACGTAAAACACTAAACAAGAATGGTGTTCTTGGGAGGACCTCCCGGAAGAAGCCATCGCTGTCCAAAAAAAACATTGCAGCACATCTGAAGTTGGCAAAAGTACACTTGGATGTTCCACAGCGCTACTGGTAAAATATTCTGTGGACAAATTAAACTACAGTTGAGTTGTTTGGAAGGAACACACAACACAGAGGGGAGAAAAACGCACAGCACACCAACATCAAAACCTCATCCCAACTGTAAAGCATGGTGGAGGGCATCATGATTTGGGTCTGCTTTGCTGCCTCAGGGCCTGGACAGCTTGCTATCATCAACGGAAAAATGAATTACCAAGACATTTTGCAGGAGAATGTTAGGCTATCTGTCCGCCAATTGAAGCTGAACAGAAGTTGGGAATGCAACAGGACAACAACCCAAAACCACAGAAGTAAATCAACAACAGAATGGCTTCAACAGAAGAAAACAAGCCTTCTGGAGTGGCCCTGACCTCAACCTGATTCAGATGCTGTGGCATGACCTCAATAGAGCAGTTCACACCGGACACTCCAATAATATTGCTGAACTGAAACAGTTTTGTAAAGAAGAATGGTCAAAAATTCCTCCTGACCGTTGTGCAGGATCTGATCCACAACTACAGAAAACATTTCGTTGAGGTTATAGCGGCCAAAGGAGTGTCAACCAGTTATTAAATCCAAGGGTTCACATACTTTTTTCACCCTGCACTATGAATTTTTACATGGTGTGTTCAATAAAGACAAGAAAACGTATAATTGTTTGTGTGTTATTAGTTTAAGCAGACTGTTTGTCTATTGATGGGACCTAGATGAAGTTCAGATCAAATTTTATGACCAATTTACGCAGAAATCCAGGTAATTCCAAAGGGTTCACATACTGTTTCTTGCCACTGTAAATGACAGAAAATAGACATCAATATAAATACAAAATGTAATCAGAAAGAAAAACATGGTCATTAAAAACAAACATATTTATCAGTAATAAGATCTTCAATCAGCTTTCTGAATCCCCCTCGAGGCTCCAGCACATCAAATCTAAGAAAATGTTGAAGATTGTTCCACAAATAAGGTGCAAGAAAGCAGATTTACCCAACGCAGTAGAGACCAAAGGAATTCCCAGAGTTAACCATCCCTGAGACTGGGTGTGGTAACTTGTATGTCTAAAGTTTAGTTATGATGTTAGGTACAGTGGGACTTTATACATGAAAACATGTATCAACCTACGTGACATCAAAGAGGGTTGTGAGTACTAAAATTGTTTCCCATAATGGCTACATCTCAGAAAGTGTAACGGTTCTCTTGTGGTGAAGGAGAGTCAGACCAAAATGCAGCGTGTAGATTGCGATCCATGTTTAATAAACAAACGTAAACCACGAATCAATTACAAACACTACAAAACAAAGAACAAAGAAACAAAGAAAACCGAAACAGCCTATACTTGTGTAAACTAACACAGAGACAGGAACAAGGACACTAAGGACAATCACCCACGAAACACACAAAGAATATGGCTGCCTAAATATGGTTCCCAATCAGAGACAACGATAAACACCTGCCTCTGATTGAGAATCACTTCAGACAGCCATAGACTGGAGTAATGAACCCGATGTGAGACCCGAGAAGAATGGGAACTCAGAGACCCGGCAGGAGGAGAGTTACCCGAGCTACTCAAGGTTCTTATGGTCTGTCCTTGCGACAAACAGTCGCCCCCTCCAACCACTGTCGCCATTCGCCTAGGGCAGGATTGACGACCTGGGAAGCGGATGGCGAGCAGAGTGGAAAGCCACACTTACCCACATCATAGTTGCGCTCAGATGGCGACAGGCGATGAGAAAAATAAGCGCAAGGATGAACCTTATCGTCAGACTGGAAGCGCTGGGATAGAATGGCTCCCACGCCTACCTCTGAAGCGTCAACCTCGACAATGAATTGTCTAGTGACGTCAGGAGTAACGAGGATAGGAGCGGACGTAAAACGTTCTTTTAGAAGATCAAAAGCTCCCTGGGCGGAACCGGACCACTTAAAACACGTCTTGACAGAAGTAAGAGCTGTGAGAGGGCAGCAACTTGACCGAAATGGTACGAATGAAACGCCGATAGAAATTAGCGAAACCTAAAGCGCTGCAACTCGACACGTGACCTTGGACGGGCCAATCACTGACAGCTTGGACCTTAGCGGAATCCATCTGAATGCCTTCAGCGGAAATAACGGAACCGAGAAAAGTAACGGAGGAGACATGAAAGAGCACTTCTCAGACTTTACGTAGAGACAATTCTCTAAAAGGCGCTGTAGAACACGTCGAACGTGCTGAACATGAATCTCGAGTGACGGAGAAAAAATCAGGATATCGTCAAGATAGACAAAAACAAAGATGTTCAGCATGTCTCTCAGAACATCATTAACTAATGCCTGAAAAACAGCTGGCGCATTGGCGAGACCCAAAGCGGCAGAACCCGGTACTCAAAATGCCCTAACGGAGGTGTTAAACGCCGTTTTCCACTCGTCCCCCTCTCGATGCGCACGAGATGGTAAGCGTTACGAAGAAGGTCCAACTTAGTAAAGCACCTGGCACCTGGCTCCCTGCAGAATCTCGAAGGCTGATGACATAGGGGAAGCGGATAACGATTCTTAACCGTTATGTCATTCAGCCCTCGATAATCCACGCAGGGGCGCAGAGTACCGTCCTTCTTCTTAACAAAAAGAACCCCGCCCCGGCCGGAGAGGAAGAAGGCACTATGGTACCGGCGTCAAGAGACACAGACAAATAATCCTCGAGAGCCTTACGTTCGGGAGCCGACAGAGAGTATAGTCTACCCCGAGGAGGAGTGGTCCCCGGAAGGAGATCAATACTACAATCATACGACCGGTGAGGAGGAAGGGAGTTGGCTCGGGACCGACTGAAGACCGTGCGCAGATCATGATATTCCTCCGGCACTCCTGTCAAATCGCCAGGTTCCTCCTGAGAAGTAGGGACAGAAGAAACGGGAGGGATGGCAGACATTAAACACTTCACATGACAAGAAACGTTCCAGGATAGGATAGAATTACTAGACCAATTAATAGAAGGATTATGACATACTAGCCAGGGATGACCCAAAACAACAGGTGTAAACGGTGAACGAAAAATCAAAAAAGAAATAGTCTCACTGTGGTTACCAGATACTGTGAGGGTTAAAGGTAGTGTCTCAAATCTGATACTGGGAAGATGACTACCATCTAAGGCGAACATGGGCGTAGGCTTCTCTAACTCTCTGAAAGGAATGTCATGTTTCCGAACCCATGCTTCGTCCATGAAACAACCCTCAGCCCCAGAGTCTATCAAGGCACTACATGTAGCACCCGAACCGGTCCAGCGTAGATGGACCGACAAAGTAGTACAGGATCTTGATGGAGAGACTTGAGTAGTTGCGCTCACCTGTAGCCCTCCGCTTACAGATGAGCTCTGGCTTTACTGGACATGAATTAACAAAATGTCCAGCAACTCCGCAATAGAGGCACAGGCGGTTGGTGATCCTCCGTTCCCTCTCCTTAGTCGAGATGATACGAATCCCTCCCAGCTGCATGGGCTCAGACTCTGAGCCAGAGGAGGGAGATGGTTGCGATGCGGAGCAGGGAAACACCGTTGATGCGAGCTCTCTTCCACGAGCCCGGTGACGAAGATCTACCCGTCGTTCTATGCGGATGGCGAGCAATCAAAGAGTCCACATCTGAAGGAACCTCCCGGGAGAGAATCTCATCCTTAACCACTGCGTGGAGTCCCTCCAGAAAACGGCGAGCAGCGCCGGCTCGTTCCACTCACTAGAGGCAGCAAGAGTGCGAAACTCAATAGAATAATCCGTTATGGACCGTTCACCTTGGCATAAGGAAGCCAGGGCCCTAGAAGCCTCCCTACCAAAAACTGAACGGTCAAAAACCCGAATCATCTCCTCTTTAAAGTTCTGGAACTTGTTAGAGCAATCAGCCCTTGCCTCCCAGATAGCTGTGCCCCATTCTCGAGCCCGGCCAGTAAGGAGTGAAATGACGTAAGCAACCCGAGCTCTCTCTCTAGAGTATGTGTTGGGTTGGAGAGAGAACACAATCTCACACTGCGTGAGAAAGGAGCGGCACTCAGTGGGCTGCCCGGAGTAGCAAGGTGGGTTATTAACCCTAGGTTCTGGAGGCTCGGCAGGCCAGGAAGTAACAGGTGGCACGAGACGTAGACTCTGGAACTGTCCAGAGAGGTCGGAAACCTGAGCGGCCAGGTTCTCCACGGCATGGCGAGCAGCAGACAATTCCTGCTCGTGTCTGCCGAGCATGGCTCCTTGGATCTCGACGGCAGTGTAACGAGCGTCTGAAGTCGCTGGGTCCATTCCTTGGTCGGTTCCTTCTGTCATGCAGGTGAAAGAGGACCCAAAAGCGACTTGGCGAAAACAGAGTCTTTAATCCAGTAAAGTAAATACAAACAAAAAACACAACTTTCACTCGAAATGACGAGGACAAACTGGAGACTCGATCTTGAACAGCAGGTGAACAGCAGGTTGCCTCGGGAAGGCACTTGAACCAGACAGACTCAGACACCTGCTCACCACGCAGCATCTGAGGAAAACACGACACGACAGGGCGATACACAAACACAGCACGGTGAATTCTAAACAAGGAACCGACAGGACAGGAACGGAACACAAAGGAAGAAATAGGGACTCTAATCAGGGGAAAGGATCGGGAACAGGTGTGGGAAGACTAAATGATTGATTAGGGGAATAGGAACAGCTGGGAGCAGGACGGAACGATAGAGAGAAGAGAGAGCGAGAGAGTGAAGAGGGAGGGGCTGTTAAAATTACATTCAACAATAATATTAAGGGATTATAAATGTCAGTGTACGCTGATGATTCATGTTTTCTTTTAAAACCACAATTAGAATCCCTCCCCAACTTCAAATTGTTCTATTTAAATTACTATACAAAATTCTTGCAACCAATATAATGTTATATATATGGGGGTACAATCTTCCCAGCTCTGCAGTGGACGATAGGACGACGGTCCATATGTTGAGAAGGACTAACATGTCAACTACAGAACTAAGCCAACCTCAGCGTGAGCTTTGGTTGTGAATGATATGAACTTTGACCTCTTATTCACTAAAGAAGTGAGACATCCTAGCCGTTGAGTTAGCAACAGCAGCTGTAAACGTGGGCTATGAAAGGATGGACAACGTATCCAGTCAAACACACAACGACGATACTACAACGTATCCAATTTACCACCAGTGACATTCTTCCAAGGACAGGAAGATCTCTGTTGGCTAACATATCTACGACCAACCTACCGAAGCGCAGCTCAGAGTAAATATTTATTGCATTTTCCTTTTCCAAATGGGCGGTAATTTAGAATGCATAAGATACTGTATTTACGATAGCAGAGCTTCTCCCTTTGTTCCTCAGTCTTCCCGCTCTTTCACTCAAACCCAACCCCCTATTCTTTGTGTAACCGGCTGTCATATCTGTTCCGACCACCAGGGACGTTTTCCTATATGACATAATTTGTAATCAAGGTATGATTAATTCTGTATATATGTAATTCTGTGTGATTAGTTAGATATTTAGTAAATAATTAAACCCAAGTTTGTATTGCTGATTCAACTTGTTAGCTAGGGTTCGTGAACCAAGAATTCTACAATGTTCAGATGAGACTGAAATAAGGTGACGATTAATATTGACTGCTATTGATGTAAAATATTACTAGGTCTTTCAGAGTTTATATGGAAGATAACAGCTCTATAAACACTCTTTTGTGGTGCCCCGCCTTTCTAGTTAATTACATTTACATGATTAGCTCAATCAGGTAATATGAATTACAGAGAAAGAATTTTATAGAATAGCATGTCATATCACTTAATCCAGCATAGCCAAAGACACAACAAGTGCAATAGAGATTGCATAATCTGTGGATCTGTTGGTGTGGTATGCAAATTGGAGTGAGTCTAGGGTTTCTGGAATAATGGTGTTGATGTGAGCCATGACCAGCCCTTCACACATTTCATGGATACAGACGTGAGTGCTACGAGTCGGTAGTCATTTAGGCAGGTTACCAAAGTGTTCTTGGGCACAGGGTCTATGGTGGTCTGCTTGAAACATGTTGGTACAGTATTACAGACAGGAAGAGGTTGAAAATGTCAGTGAAGATACTTGCCAGTTGGTCAGCACATGCTCGAGGACCTGTCCTGGTAATCCGTCTGGCCCAGCGGTCTTGTGAATGCTGACCTGTTTAAAGGTCTTAAAGGTCTTACTCACATCGGCTGCGGAGAGCATGCAAATGACGCAGAATTGCATGAAATTGCATAAAAACACCCCTGCTCAACTGTAGCCTATACCACATAGCAAACATTATTGTGGCTTTATTATAAAGGATATTTTTATTCAACAGTACATTTACCACGCATCCAATTGCATTCTGGTGCACAGATTTGTTTACAGAAAATTATGGTGTGCTGGGAAGGGGGGCTATGAAAAAACCAAAGCCACGGGGCCTATCATTTCTTAATCCGGCCCTGGCTGGGGGAACAGCTGTGAAAAGGCCCAGTAAGCCAGTAAGTCTAAAATGTCCAGCTCACCACATACACGTAAGAGGGGGGTTTCCACCAACTCTCCTCCACACACACAGTCACAAGGAGCACTCTGATCACAGCCCCGGACACATCTTGCCTGCAGGGACTCATGACCAGGAAACACAAACACGCGCACGCGCGCGCGCGCACGCACACACACACACACACGCACACACGCACGTAACTCATACAAAACAACCACACACATTCACAACCAACTTATACACACAGGGGGGCTCAGTTTCACCATCAACCATTAAAACTACTGACAGTAAACTCACTGACAACTGGCTACAACACACAGGACAGATGTTGTTTTCGCACAGTCATAAACCCCCATAACCCCCAGTAGTCTCTGGAGAGACAGGCACAGGACACTGGTCCTCTAGGGCCTATTGCTCACACACACACACACACGCACGCACGCACGCACACACACACACACACACACACACACACACACACACACACACACACACACACACACACACACACACACACACACACACACACACACACACACACACACACACACACACACACACACACACACACACACACACACACACACACACACACACACACACACACTTTTGCTCTCTCTCTCTACTATTTCCCTCTCTCTCATCTCTCTATTCCCACCAGAGAGATTATAACTCCACTCTGAGGAATTATATCTTTCTTATCAGCACTGCAACCGCACTTTCTCTGCAGCTAAATACCCACATCAAATAACCACACAAACTTGGACGTAGGTTTACATACAGCAGTGATCTGATCTCTTTCAAAAAACAGAGCTAGTCTTTAGGACCTTGAGGTGTTGAGTAACTCTTTCTAACAAAGGTGAGTGACAGGAAGCCTGGCTTCTCTCTATTTGTGTTCCAAATGGCACCCTAATCCCTATATAGTGCACTACTTTTGACCAGGGACCATTGTGACAGGTTCACGGTATTTATCAATCACATGAGGAGTTTTTACTTAGTGAAGAACTCTGCTGAGGGAGATGACATTGTGTGGGTGTTAGCATGTATGTATGTATGTATGTATGTATGTATGTATGTATGTATGTATGTATGTATGTATGTATGTATGTATGTATGTATGTGTGTGTGTGTGTGTGTGTGTGTGTGTGTGTGTGTGTGTGTGTGTGTGTGTGTGTGTGTGTGTGTGTGTGTGTGTGTGTGTGTGTGTGTGTGTGTGTGTGTGTGTGTGTGTGTGTGTGTGTGTGTGTGTCATCGTGAATAGTATGTCCCAATGGCTGGGTTTAGTTGAATCAGTTTCTTAATCTCATTGCTATTAGAACACACTGTCCTAAATGGCTGAAATGTTAAATTTCAACTGCAGGAACACTTGTTGACAAATTGAAAGTTTGGAGTAATTGAATTACAGCACATTCTGCCCAAATGATATTAGCCTAACAGGGCCATATATACACTAAACAAAAATAAAAACGCACGACGGAACAATTTCTAAGATTTTACTGAGTTACAATTCATATAAGAATTCATTCAATTGAAATAAATTCATTAGGTCTTAATCATATTTTGGTCACAAATACCTTTAAAAAACGGTAGGGGCGTGGATCAGAAAACAAGTCAGTATCTGGTGTTACCACCATTTGCCTCCTGCAGTGTGACACATCTCCTTCACATTGAGATGATCAGGCTGTTGATTGTGGCCTGTAGAATGTTGTCCCACCCCTCTTCATTTGCTGTGCAAAGTTGCTGGATATTGGCGGGAACACGAAAACACAGTCATACACGCTGATAGCATCCAAAACATGCTCAATCGGTGACATGTCCTAGTATGCAGGAGGTGGAAGAACTGGGATATTTTCAGACTCCAGGAATTGTGTACAGATCCTTGCGACATGTGGACGTGCGGATGACAGCGGATGAATGGCACGACAATGGGCATCAAGATCTAGTCACAGTATCTCTGTGCATTAAAATTGCCATTGATGAAATGCAATTGTGTTTGTTGTCTGTAGCTTATGCCTGCCCATTCCATAACCCTACTGCCACCATGGGGCACTCTGTTCACAATTCTGCCATCTGCCTGGTACTGTTGAAACCTGGATTAATCCGTGAAGAACACACTTCTCCAACGTGCCAGTGGCCATCAAAGGTGAGCATTTGCATACTGAAGTCGGTTTCGACACCAAACTGTAGTCAGGTCAAAACCCTGGTGAGGCAACTAGCATGCAGATGAGATCCCTGAGACGGTTTATGACAGTTTGTGCAGAAATTGTGCAAACTCACAGTTTAAACAGCTGTCAGGGTGGCTGGTCTCAGACGATCCCGCAGGTGAAGAAGCTGGATGTGGAGGTCCTGGGTTGGCGTGGTTACAAGTGGTCTGCGGTTGTGAGGCCGGTTGGACATACTGCCAAATTCTCTAAAACGTTGTTGGAAGCGGCTTATGGTAGATAATTCAATTCTCTGGCAACAGCTCTGGTGGACATTCCTGCAGTCAGCATGCCAATTGCACATCCCTCAAAACTTGAGACATCGGTGGCATTGTGTTGTGTGGCAAAACTGCACATTTTTGAGTGGCTTTTTCTTGTCCCCAGCACCTGTGTGCACCTGTGTGCGGTGCACCTGTGTGCGGTGCACCTGTGTAAGGTGCACCTGTGTAATGATCATGCTGTTTAATCAACTTATTGATATGCTAAACCTGCCAGGTGGATGGACTTTCTTGGCAAAGGAGAAATGCTCACTAACAGGGATGTAAACATATTTGTGCACAACATTTTAGAGAAATAAGCCTTTTGTGCGTATAATACATTTTGAGGATCTGTTATTTCAGATCATGAAACATGGACCAACACTTTACATGTTGCGTTCTATTTTAGTTCAATGTAATTATAGTACTAGAAGTTCTGATACCGCAGTTCACAGTGCATTGACTGATTCAAACACAGGACTCTGTGTGTGTGTGCTTGAGTGTGTGTTTGAGAGTGTGTTTGAGTATGTGTGTGTGTCTGTGTGTGTGTGTCGCAAATGTGTGTGTTTGCAAACGAGTGCGCTTTATTTTTTTACTTTACTTTATTTAGTAAATATTTTCTTAACTCTATTTCTTGAACTGCGTTGGTGGTTAAGGGCTTGTCAGTAAGCATTTCACGGTAAGGTCTACAGCTGTTGTATTTGGTGCATGTGATAAATAACATTTGATTTGGATTTGATTTGTATGTGTGTGTATGCCTGTGTGTGTGAGGAGAGGGATGAGGAGACGGGTTAGGGATGAGGAGAGGGGTTAAGGATGAGAAGAGGGGTGAGGGATGAGGAGAGGGACGAGGAGAAGGGTTAGGGATGAGGAGAGGGGTTAGGGGTGAGGAGAAGGGTGAGGGATGACAAGAGGGGTGAGGGATGAGGAGAGGGGTGAGGGATAAGGAGAGGGACGAGGAGAAGGGTTAGGGATGAGGATGTGGAGAGGGGTTAGGGGTGAGGGGTGAGCAGAGGGGTTAGGGGTGAGGAGAAGGGTGAGGGATGACTAGAGCGGTGAGGGATGAGGAGAGGGATGAGGAGAAGGGTTAGGGATAAGGAGAGGGATGAGGAGAGGGGTGAGGGATGAAGAGAGGGGTGAGGGATAAGGAGAGGGGTTAGGGATGAGGAGAGGGGTTATGGGTGAGGGATGAGGAGAGAGGTGAGGGCTGACGAGAGGGGTTTTGGGATGAGGAGAGGGGTTAGGGATGAGGAGAGGGGTTAGGGATGATGGATGAGGAGAGGGATGAGGGCTGAGGAGAGGGATTTTGGGATGAGGAGAGGGGTTAGGGATGAGGAGAGGGGTTAGGGATGAGGGATGAGGAGAAGGAAGTTTGAAAGCCTTTATAGATCTGTGACGAAGCGTTTGTGTGCAGTGGTAGATCAGTTTCTATGTCGCCTCATACTGTACCCAGCTGACCTCTACCAACATGCCTCAGAAAGGGGTCATCGCTGTGTGTGTGTGTGTGTGTGTGTGTGTGTGTGTGTGTGTGTGTGTGTGTGTGTGTGTGTGTGTGTGTGTGTGTGTGTGTGTGTGTGTGTGTGTGTGTGTGTGTGTGTGTGTGTGTGTGTGTGTGTGTGTGTGTGTGTGTGTGTGTCTTGATGGGCACTTGAGGACACTCAGAGAATGCGTGCATATTTAGAACTTCTCCTGGGCCAATAAGGACTTGATCAGTTTAACAGTTAAATACATTTGACGTTGAATTTGGTTTAAATCCCAAGCTGCCTTCTCTGTTAGGTCTCCCTTCATAAAGGCATTCATTATGTCAATAGGACTTTTTGATGAAATAAAGTTGAAATACTGTAACAACCAAAACAAATAAAACAAGGCCAGTTTGAGAGGAAGTTATTGTGAAATTCAGAGGAAAAGCATGTCTACAAGTTTGCCTAGCACCTTGTTTGGTGAACATTACAGAGAAACATGTAGTGTTCATGAAGGGACATGAGAGCCTTTTCTTCCTGATTTGTTTTCATTGTAAGAGGGGAGGAATTGAAACTCTAAACCTTGCCAAGCATTCTTATTGCACCACTGACGAACATCTGAAAAGCAATATATTTTTTCTCTCATGCTTCAGAAAAGAGGGGGGTTTGCATGCATCTGCACTGGTCCGAACCATGAGACTGAACCATACGGCCGAACCATGAGACTGAACCATATGGCCGAACCATGAGACTGAACCATAAGGTCAAACCATAAGACCGAACCATAAGGCTGAACCATAAGACTGAACCATACGGCCGAACCATAAGGCCAAACCATGAGACTGAACCATAAGGCAGAACCATAAGGCCAAACCATGAGACTGAACCATAAGGCAGAACCATAAGGCTGAACCATAAGGCTGAACCATGAGACTGAACCATAAGGCTGAACCATAAGGCCGAACCATAAGACTGAACCATAAGGCTGAACAATGAGACTGAACCATAAGGCTGAACCATAAGGCCGAACCATAAGACTGAACCATAAGGTCGAACCATGAGACTGAACCATAAGGTCGAACCATAAGACTGAACCATAAGGCTGAACCATAAGGTTGAACCATGAGACTGAACCATAAGACTGAATCATAAGGATGAACCATGAGACTGAGCCATGAGACTGAACCATAATGCTGAACCATAAGGCTGAACCATCAGCCTGAACCATCAGGCTGAACCATAATGCTGAACCATAAGGCTGAACCATCAGGCTGAACCATCAGACTGAACCATAAGGCTGAACCATAAGGCTGAACCATAATGCTGAACCATAAGGCTGAACCATCAGGCTGAACCATCAGACTGAACCATCAGACTGAACCATAAGGCTGAACCATAATGCTGAACCATAAGGCTGAACCATATTGCTGAACCATAAGGCTGAACCATCAGGCTGAACCATCAGACTGGACCATCAGGCTGAACCATAAGACTGGACCATCAGGCTGAACCATCAGACTGGACCATCAGGCTGAACCATAAGACTGGACCATAAGGCTGAACCATAATGCTGAAACATAAGGCTGAATCATAATGCTGAACCATTAAGGCTGAACAATAAGGCTGAACCATCAAGCTGAACCATCAGACTGAACCATCAGGCTGAACCATAAGACTGAACCATAAGGCTAAGCAGGGCTGCTGCTGGCAGGGGAATACTAGAAGGGAAAGGCAGCCTTCCACTTTATGACTGTGCTGACGTCAATGGCATAATTCAAATACTTACTGGGTGCACGCTTCCAGCTTTCAGAACCTGCTCTAGGGCAGGCCACACACCAAAACCTGACATGGAAGTTTATGAAAACTGGAGGGGAGTTGTAAAGAATGAAATCACATGTTGTTTTGTAATATTTTATGATGACAACTGTGTTTTTCTGGATATTAGATTAAGCACACAGGTTAAGGACACAAAACATCTAAAAGTATTTAAATTGATGAACAGTGTAAGAGATGTTTTTGTGTTTGTGGGGTGAAGTTTAGATGCAGTGGAATAATCCTGACAGGATAATATAGACTAAAGTGCTGTGGACTCTAACCAGGATAATATGGTTACTATAGACTAAAGTGCTGTGGGGTCTGACCAGGATAATATGGTTACTATAGACTAAAGAGATGTGGGGTCTGACCAGGATAATAAGGTTACTATAGACTAAAGAGCTGTGGAGTCTAACCAGGATAATATGGTTACTATAGACTAAAGAGCTGTGGGGTCTGACCAGGATAATAAGGTTACTATAGACTAAAGAGCTGTGGAGTCTAACCAGGATAATATGGTTACTATAGACTAAAGAGCTGTGGGGTCTGACCAGGATAATAAGGTTACTATAGACTAAAGAGCTGTGGAGTCTGACCAGGATAATAAGGTTACTATAGACTAAAGAGCTGTGGAGTCTGACCAGGATAATATGGTTACTATAGACTAAAGAGCTGTGGAGTCTAACCAGGATAATATGGTTACTATAGACTAAAGAGCTGTGGGGTCTGACCAGGATAATAAGGTTACTATAGACTAAAGAGCTGTGGGGTCTGACCAGGATAATAAGGTTACTATAGACTAAAGAGCTGTGGAGTCTAACCAGGATAATAAGGTTACTATAGACTAAGGAGCTGTGGGGTCTGACCAGGATAATACGGTTACTATAGACTAAAGAGCTGTGGGGTCTGACCAGGATAATAAGGTTACTATAGACTAAAGAGCTGTGGGGTCTGACCAGGATAATATGGTTACTATAGACTAAAGAGCTGTGGGGCCTGACCAGGATAATAAGGTTACTATAGACTAAAGAACTGTGGAGTCTAACCAGGATAATAAGGTTACTATAGACTAAGGAGCTGTGGGGTCTGACCAGGATAATACGGTTACTATAGTTACTATAGAAAGAGCTGTGGGGTCTGACCAGGATAATAAGGTTACTATAGACTAAAGAGCTGTGGGGTCTGACCAGGATAATATGGTTACTATAGACTAAAGAGCTGTGGGGCCTGACCAGGATAATAAGGTTACTATAGACTAAAGAACTGTGGGGTCTGACCAGGGTAATATGGTTACTATAGACTAAAGAGCTGTGGGGTCTGACCAGGATAATAAGGTTACTATAGACTAAAGAGCTGTGGGGTCTGACCAGGATAATAAGGTTACTATAGACTAAAGAGCTGTGGGGTCTGACCAGGATAATAAGGTTACTATAGACTAAAGAGCTGTGGGGTCTGACCAGGATAATAATGTTACTATAGACTAAAGAGCTGTGGGGTCTGACCAGGATAATAAGGTTACTATAGACTAAAGAGCTGTGGGGTCTGACAAGGATAATATGGTTACTATAGACTAAAGAGCTGTGGGTTCTGACCAGGATAATATGGTTACTATAGACGAAGGAGCTGTGGAGTCTAACCAGGATAATAAGGTTACTATAGACTAAAGAGCTGTGGGGTCTGACCAGGATAATATGGTTACTATAGACTAAAGAGCTGTGGAGTCTAACCAGGATAATATGGTTACTATAGACTAAAGAGCTGTGGAGTCTAACCAGGATAATATGGTTACTATAGACTAAAGTGCTGTGGACTCTAACCAGGATAACATTTTACATTTACATTTTAAGTCATTTAGCAGACGCTCTTATCCAGAGCGACTTACAAATTGGTGCATTCACCTTATGACATCCAGTGGGACAGTCACTTAACAATAGTGCATCTAAAACTTAGGGGGGGTGGGGTGAGAGGGATTACTTAACCTATCCTAGGTATTCCTTAAAGAGGTGGGGTTTCAGGTGTCTCCGGAAGGTGGTGATTGACTCCGCTGTCCTGGCGTCGTGAGGGAGTTTGTTCCACCATTGGGGGCCAGGGCAGCGAACAGTTTTGACTGGGCTGAGCGGGAGCTGTACTTCCTCAGTGGTAGGGAGGCGAGCAGGCCAGAGGTGGATGAACGCAGTGCCCTTGTTTGGGTGTAGGGCCTGATCAGAGCCTGGAGGTACTGAGGTGCCGTTCCCCTCACAGCTCCGTAGGCAAGCACCATGGTCTTGTAGCGGATGCGAGCTTCAACTGGAAGCCAGTGGAGAGAACGGAGGAGCGGGGTGACGTGAGAGAACTTGGGAAGGTTGAACACCAGACGGGCTGCGGCGTTCTGGATGAGTTGAAGGGGTTTAATGGCACAGGCAGGGAGCCCAGCCAACAGCGAGTTGCAGTAATCCAGACGGGAGATGACAAGTGCCTGGATTAGGACCTGCGCCGCTTCCTGTGTGAGGCAGGGTCGTACTCTGCGGATGTTGTAGAGCATGAACCTACAGGAACGGGCCACCGCCTTGATGTTAGTTGAGAACGACAGGGTGTTGTCCAGGATCACACCAAGGTTCTTGGCGCTCTGGGAGGAGGACACAGTGGAGTTGTCAACCGTGATGGCGAGATCATGGAACGGGCAGTCCTTCCCCGGGAGGAAGAGCAGCTCCGTCTTGCCGAGGTTCAGCTTGAGGTGGTGATCCGTCATCCACACTGATATGTCTGCCAGACATGCAGAGATGCGATTCGCCACCTGGTCATCAGAAGGGGGAAAGGAGAAGATTAATTGTGTGTCGTCTGCATAGCAATGATAAGAGAGACCATGTGAGGTTATGACAGAGCCAAGTGACTTGGTGTATAGCGAGAATAGGAGAGGGCCAAGAACAGAGCCCTGGGGGACACCAGTGGTGAGAGCGCGTGGTGAGGAGACAGATTCTCGCCACGCCACCTGGTAGGAGCGACCTGTCAGGTAGGACGCAATCCAAGCGTGGGCCGCGCCGGAGATGCCCAACTCGGAGAGGGTGGAGAGGAGGATCTGATGGTTCACAGTATCGAAGGCAGCCGATAGATCTAGAAGGATGAGAGCAGAGGAGAGAGAGTTAGCTTTAGCAGTGCGGAGCGCCTCCGTGATATAGAGGAGAGCAGTCTCAGTTGAATGACTAGTCTTGAAACCTGACTGATTTGGATCAAGAAGGTCATTCAGAGAGAGATAGCGGGAGAGCTGGCCAAGGACGGCACGTTCAAGAGTTTTGGAGAGAAAAGAAAGAAGGGATACTGGTCTGTAATTGTTGACATCGGAGGGATCGAGTGTAGGTTTTTTTCAGAAGGGGTGCAACTCTCGCTCTCTTGAAGACGGAAGGGACGTAGCCAACGGTCAGGGATGAGTTGATGAGCGAGGTGAGGTAAGGGAGAAGGTCTCCGGAAATGGTCTGGAGAAGAGAGGAGGGGATAGGGTCAAGCGGGCAGGTTGTTGGGCGGCCGGCCGTCACAAGACGCGAGATTTCATCTGGAGAGAGAGGGGAGAAAGAGGTCAGAGCATAGGGTAGGGCAGTGTGAGCAGAACCAGCGGTGTCGTTTGACTTAGCAAACGAGGATCGGATGTCGTCGACCTTCTTTTCAAAATGGTTGACGAAGTCATCTGCAGAGAGGGAGGAGGGGGGAGGGGGCGGAGGATTCAGGAGGGAGGAGAAGGTGGCAAAGAGCTTCCTAGGGTTAGAGGCAGAAGCTTGGAATTTAGCGTGGTAGAAAGTGGCTTTAGCAGCAGAGACAGAGGAGGAAAATGTAGAGAGGAGGGAGTGAAAGGATGCCAGGTCCGCAGGGAGGCGAGTTTTCCTCCATTTCCGCTCGGCTGCCCGGAGCCCTGTTCTGTGAGCTCGCAATGAGTCATCGAGCCACGGAGCGGGAGGGAGGACCGAGCCGGCCTGGAGGATAGGGGACATAGAGAGTCAAGGGATGCAGAGAGGGAGGAGAGGAGGGTTGAGGAGGCAGAATCGGGAGATAGGTGGGAGAAGGTTTGAGCGGAGGGAAGAGATGATAGGATGGAAGAGGAGAGAGTAGCGGGGGAGAGAGAGCGAAGGTTGGGACGGCGCGATACCATCCGAGTAGGGGCAGTGTGGGAGGTGTTGGATGAGAGCGAGAGGGAAAAGGATACAAGGCAGTGGTCGGAGACTTGGAGGGGAGTTGCAATGAGGTTAGTGGAAGAACAGCATCTAGTAAAGATGAGGTCGAGCGTATTGCCTGCCTTGTGAGTAGGGGGAAGGTGAGAGGGTGAGGTCAAAAGAGGAGAGGAGTGGAAAGAAGGAGGCAGAGAGGAAAGAGTCAAAGGTAGACGTGGGGAGGTTAAAGTCGCCCAGAACTGTGAGAGGTGAGCCGTCCTCAGGAAAGGAGCTTATCAAGGCATCAAGCTCATTGATGAACTCTCCGAGGGAACCTGGAGGGCGATAAATGATAAGGATGTTAAGCTTGAAAGGGCTAGTGACTGTGACAGCATGGAATTCAAAGGAGGCGATAGACAGATGGGTAAGGGGAGAAAGAGAGAATGACCACTTGGGAGAGATGAGGATCCCGGTGCCACCACCCCGCTGACCAGACGCTCTCGGGGTGTGCGAGAACACGTGGGCGGACGAAGAGAGAGCAGTAGGAGTAGCAGTGTTGTCTGTGGTGATCCATGTTTCCGTCAGGGCCAAGAAGTCGAGGGACTGGAGGGAGGCATGGGCTGAGATGAACTCTGCCTTGTTGACCGCAGATTGGCAGTTCCAGAGGCTACCGGAGACCTGGAACTCCACGTGGGTCGTGCGCGCTGGGACCACCAGAGTAGGGTGGCCGCGGCCACGCGGTGAGGAGCGTTTGTATGGTCTGTGCAGAGAGGAGAGAACAGGGATAAACCGACACATAGTTGACAGGCTACAGAAGAGGCTACGCTAATGCAAAGGAGATTGGAATGACAAGTGGACTACACGTCTCGAATGTTCAGAAAGTTAAGCTACGTAGCAAGAATCTTATTGACTAAAATGATTAAAATGATACAGTACTGCTGAAGTAGGCCAGCTGGCAGTGGGTGCGTTGTTGACACTACACTAATCAAGTCGTTCCGTTGAGTGTAATAGTTTCTGCAGTGTTGCTATTCGGGGCTAGCAGGCTAGCTAGCAGTGTTGTTTACGTTACGTTGCGTTAAAAGAACGACAATAGATGGCTAGCGAACCTAGAAAATCGCTCTAGACTACACAATTATCTTTGATACAAAGACGGCTATGTAGCTAGCTAAGTAGCTAGCTACGATCAAACAAATCAAACCGTTGTACTGTAATGAAAATGAAGTGAAAATGTGATACAACCTGTGAATGCGACCGGGTAGTTGAGTTCTATACAGAAGACGTTGGCTAGCGTTGGCTAGCTGTTGGCTAGCTAGCAGAGTCACCTACGTTAAGGACGACAAATAGCTGGCTAGCTAACCTCGGTAAATTAAGATAATCACTCTAAGACTACACACTCTAAACCTAAACAACACAATTATCTTGGATACGATGATACGATGATACGAAGACAGCAAAGACAGCTATGTAGCTAGCTGACACTAAACTAATCAAGTCGTTCAGTTGAGTGTAACAGTTTCTCCAGTGCAGCTAATCAGTGGACGTTAGCTAGCTGGCTAGTGAAGACTAGTGAAGACTACGTTAGGACGGCGAAATACGATAATTACGCAATTATCTTTTGATACAAAGACGGCTATGTAGCTAGCTGAGAAGAAATTGCTAAGATAAGACAAATCAAGACAAATCAAACCGTTGTGATATAATGAAATATAATGAAAGGATAATATGGTTACTATAGACTAAAGAGCTGTGGAGTCTAACCAGGATAATATGGTTACTATAGACTAAAGAGCTGTGGGGTCTGACCAGGATAATACGGTTACTATAGAATAAAGAGCTGTGGGTTCTGACCAGGATAATATGGTTACTATAGACTAAAGTGCTGTGGACTCTAACCAGGATAATATGGTTACTATAGACTAAAGAGCTGTGGAGTCTGACCAGGATAATAAGGTTACTATAGACTAAAGAGCTGTGGGTTCTGACCAGGATAATATGGTTACTATAGACTAAAGAGCTGTGGGGTCTGACCAGGATAATACGGTTACTATAGAATAAAGAGCTGTGGGTTCTGACCAGGATAATATGGTTACTATAGACGAAGGAGCTGTGGGGTCTGACCAGGATAATAAGAGAAGCTTTGAAGGTGTATATGAACTGTGTGTGGTTAACATCACATTACACAAGAACCAATACAGTTTTCACAATCTCACACACTCCTTGCCTGGAAACCTTCTCCTTCTGTGAATAATACAGAGGACTATAAAGAACTGCAGGTCCTTGTTTTATCACTCCTGGACTACTAACCAGTTATATGGTCAAATGCGTCAAAGAAGGACATTGGCCCGGACCAGAGCAGCACGGCTGGCCTTTAAATGTACACTAAGATCAATAACATGCATGTCAATCTCTTATGGCTCAAAGGAGATGAGAGATTGACTGCATCACTCACTACTTGTCTTTGTGAGAGGTATTGACAGTTTGAAAGCACTGAACTGTCTGTTCAAACAGCTAACACACAGCTCAGACATCCATACATATGTACATATTTTCACAGTCCCCAAGTCCAGAACAGAGGATGGGAAGTGCAGAGTACTACATAGAGCCATGACTATATGGAACTCATTCCAAATCAAGTTACTCAAGCTAGCAGTGAAATCAGATTTCTTAAAAAATAAATAAAACAGAGGCCTCCCGAGTGGCGCAGCGGTCTAAGGTACTGCATCTCAGCGGTCTAAGGTACTGCATCTCAGCGGTCTAAGGTACTGCATCTCAGCGGTCTAAGGTACTGCATCTCAGTGGTCTAAGGTACTGCATCTCAGCGGTCTAAGGTACTGCATCTCAGCAGTCTAAGGTACTGCATCTCAGTGGTCTAAGGTACTGCATCTCAGCAATCTAAGGTACTGCATCTCAGCGGTCTAAGGTACTGCATCTCAGCGGTCTAAGGTACTGCATCTCAGCAGTCTAAGGTACTGCATCTCAGCGGTCTAAGGTACTGCATCTCAGCAGTCTAAGGTACTGCATCTCAGCGGTCTAAGGTACTGCATCTCAGCGGTCTAAAGTACTGCGTCTCAGCGGTCTAAGGTACTGCATCTCAGCAGTCTAAGGTACTGCATCTCAGCAGTCTAAGGTACTGCATCTCAGCAGTCTAAGGTACTGCATCTCAGCGGTCTAAGGTACTGCATCTCAGTGGTCTAAGGTACTGCATCTCAGCGGTCTAAGGTACCGCATCTCAGCGGTCTAAGGTACTGCATCTCAGCGGTCTAAGGTACTGCATCTCAGTGGTCTAAGGTACTGCATCTCAGCGGTCTAAGGTACTGCATCTCAGCGGTCTAAGGTACTGCATCTCAGCGGTCTAAGGTACTGCATCTCAGCGGTCTAAGGTACTGCATCTCAGCGGTCTAAGGTACTGCATCTCAGCGGTCTAAGGTACTGCATCTCAGCGGTCTAAGGTACTGCATCTCAGCGGTCTAAGGTACTGCATCTCAGCAGTCTAAGGTACTGCATCTCAGTGGTGTAAGGTACTGCATCTCAGCAGTCTAAGGTACCGCATCTCAGCTGTCTAAGGTACTGCATCTCAGCGGTCTAAGGTACTGCATCTCAGCAGTCTAAGGTACCGCATCTCAGCGGTCTAAGGTACTGCATCTCAGCGGTCTAAGGTACTGCATCTTAACAGTCTAAGGTACTGCATCTCAGCGGTCTAAGGTACTGCATCTCAGCGGTCTAAGGTACTGCATCTCAGCAGTCTAAGGTACTGCATCTCAGCAGTCTAAGGTACTGCATCTCAGCGGTCTAAGGCACTGCATCTCAGCGGTCTAAGGTACTGCATCTTAACGGTCTAAGGTACTGCATCTCAGCGGTCTAAGGTACTGCATCTCAGCGGTCTAAGGTACTGCATCTCAGCGGTCTAAGGTACTGCATCTCAGTGGTCTAAGGTACTGCCTCTCAGCGGTCTAAGGTACTGCATCTCAGCAGTCTAACGCACTGCATCTCAGCGGTCTAAGGCACTGCATCTCAGCAGTCTAAGGCACTGTATTTCAGCAGTCTAAGGCACTGCATCTCAGCAGTCTAAGGCACTGTATCTCAGCCGTCTAAGGCACTGCTCCGCAGTGCTAGAGGCATCACTACAGTCACCCTGGTTCCATTCCAGGCTGTATCACAGCGGTCTACGGCACTGCATCTCAGCGGTCTAAGGTACTGCATCTCAGCGGTCTAAGGTACTGCATCTCAGCGGTCTACGGCACTGCATCTCAGCGGTCTAAGGTACTGCATCTCAGCGGTCTAAGGTACTGCATCTCAGCGGTCTAAGGTACTGCATCTCAGCGGTCTAAGGTACTGCATCTCAGCGGTCTAAGGTACTGCATCTCAGCGGTCTAAGGCACTGCATCTCAGCGGTCTAAAGCACTGTATCTCAGCAGTCTAAGGCACTGTATCTCAGCAGTCTAAGGCACTGCACCGCAGTGCTAGAGGCGTCACTACAGTCACCCTGGTTCCATTCCAGGCTGTATCACAGCGGTCTAAGGCACTGCATCGCAAGACTTGAGGTGTCACTACAGACCCATGTTCGATCTCAGTTGCGCTCTGGCAACTCCTTGTGGCGGGCTGGGCACCTGCAGGCAGACTTCAGTTGTCAGTCGAACAGTGTTTCCTCAAAATATTGGTTCAGCTGGCTTCTGGGTTAAGTGGGCAGGTGTGCAAATGCAGCATTGTAGATCTCTCCCCCTGATTCCGAGGCTGTGAGACAGTTTACCAGCCCTGCTATGAGAAAGGCCACAGTTTCCGGCTCAGTCTGTGGTCTGAGCTATGTCATGCCCTCTCTGTGCCAGGCAAGCTAGTGGGTAAAGAAAGCCCTTTTCTGAGGAGAGAAGAGGATCAGATGCACCCAGCCGCCCACCTGACTGGGGGGGTTTGTGTCGGTGCTTGTTTGAGAGTGGCACTGGAGATATGGAGGACCAAGGGTACGCGGGTAATTGGGTAGTGGCAAAGAGGTACCATATACCCACTGCAATGCAAAGGCCTCTCATTCCTAAACAGGACTTTACAGGTGTGATATCATTGATGTGTATGGTTGGGGTGGGAACATGTGGGTCTGGGCAGGTGTGATGTCAGTGATGTTTGTTGAAATTGTGTGCTTCTGTTTATTGTCTTTTGTTGATGTATTTAAATCTTTAAAAAAATATAACAAATAATGGTCAAACACTGTATAGTCTCCTGGATCACCGAACCTGATCACATAAAATTGTTCAGGAATCCTATTCAACGTGATGGACATGATAAGTTAAAGAGCTCACTTGTTACACAATCTATTTCCTACACACACACACACATGCGCACAAACAGGAAAGATTGGCAAGGTGAGACAGAGGACAGGTGTTTTCTGTCTAAATGGGCTGGATGTCCTTGGCACAACCAAGACGAGGCAAGCAAACAAACGCTCAGTTCCAAACCATGAAAGTCATCAATCACCCGTTAAAAAGACAAAAACAAATTCCTGGAGAGGAGATAATGGTTTTAAGGTAAGTCATGCAATATTCTGAGATGTCAGGTGGATACGTACAGGGTGTGCCAGTGCTTTAATATCATAACAAATGGACTTGCGTTGTTTATGGATGAAACTCAATTAAAATATTATTTGGCTGCACAGTGCACTCCCTCCATCAACATCACTAACCAGAAAGAGAGGTTTTACAACATTCCTGCACCCTAAAACAGTTTCTGAAGTCTGTGAAGTATTAAACCACAAATAATAGTTTGATTAAGATGACTTCCACATGAGGACAAAAAGAAGAAAGATGAAAGTGATATGAAATATTTGAGAGTAACAGAAACATTATCTAAATTGTCATGATGTGCTGAATGTATGGAATGGTTGCTTGCTTTGGCAAGGATCCAAAGGGTATTGTCCTAACCTTTACACAACCTCCCTGAAAACTGACAGTCTTTATATTAGGCTTTGTAGGGCCTGTTCCCAAGAGTGCAAAAGGACTGTTATGTGCTTATTTGGCCAATGCAGCATGCAATCTCGTACGCACACACGCACGCACACACACGCACGCACACACACACACGCACGCACACACACACACATACAAACCGAATTACACTCTCGTTGGATACCAAGTCAAACAGAAAAATATTATTTCAAAGATGGAGGCCTTGGGATGGCAGGGCAGAGTGGCGGGGCCGTGATATTTCACACTTCAGTTCAGAGTAAACACTACTGGAGTCAGTAAGAGACACACCGATCAGGCTGTCACATACACATACTGTACATATGCACACACATACATGCTTAAAGGAACAGGGATGTACACACACACACACACGCACGCACGCACGCGCGCGCACACACACACACACACACACACACACACACACACACACACACACACACACACACACACACACACACACACACACACACACACACACACACACACACACACACACACACACACACACACACGCGCGCGCACGCTCGAACACACAAACACACACACACACACTAGGAGTGAGATGTGTGCTCGTGAGCAGGGGAGTCTACAGTTTACATGGGCAGTAGAGTGAGGTAGTGTTATTGGCACTGGGCGTTCAGAGCAGAGAGGGGCAGTTAAACACACATGGACAACAGAGGTCAGCTCTGTGGCTTTCTGCTGCACACATAACAGTTCCACTAACTACCACTGGTCATGTTTCCGGGGAATTTCTTGAGGAGTGACGCATCCTGGAGATGTCAATGTTTGGACAGGCTGGGTGGTTGCCTTGGCAGCCTGGGTTTGGTTGAAACTCAGGAGGATGATGACTGGAAGTAATGGGATGTTAGTGTTAGTACAACATTGCCACAACATTGTCTCATAGTTGCAGCAAGGCTTGTGTGGTGGCCAAGACTGACCAGGACTGGCATGACTTGTTAGTGCCATACATTCAGAGAGATGGGTAGTGTGGATCACCTGTGAAGCAGGGCCTTGTTCTGACTTGAACTAGATGACTGCCAGCTTACAAAGAGAGATATACCACTTTTACTTACAGTATGTTTATAACAAATGAAACACACATTTCTGTAGCTACATGAAAACTAAAATGTATTTTGATGTCACTCATCAATTTTAACTTAGAGAACAATGTTTGCTAGTTCTCAAGCACATAGAAGGCTATCTGGTGTGACTTACATAATCTGAGCTCTGCAGAAGCTGATCAATTTGATGTCATTTTAATGGACATTTCTAAGTGACCCCAAACATTTGAATGGTAGTGTATTAATTAAAAATGTAGAAATGAATTACAATTTGTTTTAATAATATTTGTTTTGTTAAAATGTGTGTGTGTAGGTGTGCATGTGAGTGTGTGAAAGTTAGGCTATATGGAGGAGATTACTGAGTAGTTTGCTTCATCAGGCTGACCCCCAGTCTTCTCTTGAAGTTATTGTGTGTATGTGAGAGTTAGGCTATATGGAGGAGATTACTGAGTAGTTTGCTTCATCAGGCTGACCCCCAGTCTTCTCTTGAAGTTATTGTGTGTATGTGAGAGTTAGGCTATATGGAGGAGATTACTGAGTAGTTTGCTTCATCAGGCTGACCCCCAGTCTTCTCTTGAAGTTATTGAGGGATGATGTTTTAGCAATGTGAAGATAATAAATCCAGAGTATGGTACCTCTGTATCTGATAAAGAATTGACTATGTGAGGTGTGGCAGTGGGGAAGGTGAATGTTATCACAGTGTCTTGTGTTGTTTCAGAATTAACCTGGAAGAATCCATTAAAGGGTTTAGGTAAACTGTCTGGGAGGTATGAGTATTTGTAGATAAAAGTGCACACCTCCTGAGTGGCGCAGCGGTCTAAGGTGTTACTACAGACCCTGGTTCATTCCCAGGCTGTGTCCCAACCGGATGTGATCGGGAGTCCCATAGGGCAGTTCACATTTGGCCCAGCATCGTCCGGGTTAAGGGAGGGTTTGGCCGGGGGATAGGCCGTCATTGTAAATAAGAATGTGTTCTTAACTTAAATAAAGGTTAAATAAAAAATAATTGCCCTACATTATTTTCCTAAATACACAAGATTTTGAGTTTCTTAAACAAAAGCGCAGATGGAACCAGGGAATTAGAGGAGGTGGCTAGCTTGGAAATGTATTTTGTATGATGATTCATTTGTGTAGGTAGGAGGCATATGTAATGGCCCAGACAATATTACAGTAAATTAAATATAGGTAAATTAAGCTATACTATAGAGTTAGGAGGCAAGCCTGAAGAACCAAACCACTAAACTTTCAAATGATACCAACAGATTTCATCACTTTGCTGCAGAATTTTTTAATATGTTTTCAGGATAACTTTTCATCAATAAAAACTCATTGGAATCTAGTGGATGTGACTTGTTCCATTTCATTCGTACCAATTTAGATTCTTGCTCTTTTTTAAATAATTTTTTTATTTTATACAATATTTCTTATTCTTACTAGTGAATACAATAAAGTTAGATTTTTTAAAAATATTTAAAGATAATTTGTTTATCTGTAACCATTCAAAAAAATTGGCCATGTCTAAGTTGGCTTCATTCATTAGTAAATCAAAATTGTTGTGTGACAAAATCCCATTTCTGTCATGAGCAAAGAGAATGAGAAGTATGGTAGAAACACAGCAAGGTCATTTATATAGAATTAGGAATAATAAAGGTTCAATTATCAAACCCTGTGGCACCCCACAGGATATCTTGGTCCTGGTAGATGGATGACTTGTGGTTTTAAATGGTTGGACAACAGCCTCTGAGGGGGGTTTGAAGTTAGAGAACCATGCGTCTGTGGTAGGACAGGGTGACCAATAGGATTTTACTTTAGTGGGAGAGGTTACTCTAGGTTAACCAATGGAATTATACTATGGTGTAAGAGGTCACTGTTAGTTAACCAATTTGGGGTATTCTATAGTGGGAGACGGCACGTGAGTTCAACCAATGGGATATAGCATACTATGTTGAGGTTCTGGGCAGAGAGTATAGTTCCAACCAGAGAGAGTATAGGAGTTGGTCGCAGTGGGATATATTATAGTAGGAGAGGTCACTCTAGTTCCACCATTGATATACACTTTACAGTGGTACTACAGTATGAAGACAATAGCCCCTGTTAGGAATTTTATGAATAATGACTAAACAATATGTACATTTGAAATAGAACTATAACTAATGAAACTTATACTCTGTTTTATTATATCTGATGAATAATACTAATTCATAAGGAAGGGATTGTGGAGTATAAGACAGGGGGTAATGAAATAAATACCATTCCAGCCAGGTTGGAGAAGACTGGAATTGTGGGTTTTTAAGTAAGCAGAAAGGATCGTTAACCTAGGGTTGAACCGACTCAACTTAGCTCTGGGATGTTTAGATAAGGCAGAGAGTGTTTTCCTGGGTTTTCCATTATCTGGAACTGTCTTCTAAATAGTGATGGATGAAGGTGAAGATTCCAGAAGTTCATCTAGATAACTGTGTGCCTGGAGTAAGAGAGCAAGGGTGTAACGGGATTCTTCCGTCGAAGGAGAGGATGACCAAAATGCAGCATGGTTGACATTCATGTTTGTTTTTAATAAGAAAACTATACATGAATAAACTACAAAACCACAACCGTGTAAAACCCCAAACAGTCCCGTGTGGAACAAACACTGACACAGGAGACAATCACCCACAAAACCCAACACCAAACAGGCTACCTAAATATGGTTCCCAATCAGAGACAATGACTAACACCTGCCTCTGATTGAGAACCATATCAGGCCAAACATAGAAACAGACAAACTAGACACACAACATAGAATGCCCACTCAGATCACACCCTGACCAAACAAAACATAGAAAAATACAAAGCAAACTATGGTCAGGGTGTGACAAAGGGGGTGGGAATAAACTTTTGGTTGATAGGAGGAAAAACGTTTTATAACCTATGATGTCACATTTTGTATATAAACTGTTGTTCGTGGTTACATGGGAGCGCGCTTCGAGAATAAATACTATTATCTAATTTTGATAAGACTGGTCTCTGTCTATTTTATGCAAATAGGAATCTTACAAATTCTTATAAAATAGACTGAGTGATTGAATGAATGTATAATTAATAGAAATTATGACATTCCAGTGACACCCCTAACAGAGAGGATAGAGCTGTGATGGGCAATCATTTTGGGATTAAAAAATTCAGCAGAGGGCTGTACAGTTTTTTTCCCCTGACTGATTTGTTCATCAAAAGCAATTTGCGGGCCAAAAAAATGTCTATTCATTGAAAACGTAAAAGTTGATTATAATTTCTAAACATTTTCTATCTAGTTTTAGATGTCCAAGAGTGGCCTGGAGGGTTTTTTAACATAATCATCCCCCCAGGACACACACACACACACACACACACACACACACACACACACACACACACACACACACACACACACACACACACACACACACACACACACACACACACACACACACACACAGTTGAAATACATTTAAACTCAGTTTTTCACAATTCCTGTCATTGAATCCTAGTAAAAATTCCCTGTTTTAGGTCAGTTAGGATCACCACTTTATTTTAAGAATGTGAAATGTCAGAATAATATTAGAGAGAATTATTTATTTCAGCTTTTATTTCTTTCATCACATTCCCAGTGTGTCAGAAGTTTACTCAATTAGTATTTGGTAGTATTGCCTTTAAATAGTTTAACTTGGGTCAAACATTTCAACATGATGCGGCCACCCCCGTGCTTCATGGTTGGGATGGTGTTCTTCGGCTTGCAAGCCTCCACCTTTTTGCTCCAAACATAACGATGGTCATTATGGCCAAACAGTTTTATTTTTGTATCATCAGACCAGAGGACATTTCTCCAAAAAGTACGATCTTTGTCCCCTTGTGCAGTTGCAAACCGTAGTCTGGCTTTTTTATGGCGGTTTTGGAGCAGTGGCTTCTTCTTTGCTGAGTGTCCTTTCAGGTTATGTCGATATAGGACTTGTTTTACTGTGGATATAGATACTTTTGTACCTGTTTCCTCCAGCATCTTCACAAGGTCCTTTGCTGTTGTTCTGGGATTGATTTGCACTTTTCGCACCAAAGTACGTTCATCTCTAGGTGACAGAACACGTCTCCTTCCTGAGCGGTATGGCGGCTGCGTGGTCCCATGGTGTTTATACTTGCCTACTATTGTTTGTACAGATGAATGTGGTACCTTCAGGCGTTTGCAAATTGCTCCCAACGATGAACCAGACTTGTGGAGGTCTACAATTTATTTTCCAGACAGGTCTACCATTTTATCTGAGGTCTTGGCTGATTTCTTTTGACTTTCCCATAATGTCAAGCAAAGAGGCACTGAGTTTGAAGGTAGGCCTTGAAATACATCCACAGGTACACCTCCAATTGACTCAAATTATGTCAACTAGCCTATCAGCTTCTAAAGCCATGACATAATTTTCTGGAATTTTCCGAGCTGTTTAAAGGCACAGTCAACTTAGTGTATGTAAACTTCTGGCCCACTGGAATTATGATACAAAAGTGAAATAATCTGTCTGTAAACAATTATTGAAAAATTACTTGTCATGCACAAAGTAGATGTCCTAACCGACTTGCCAAAACTATAGTTTGTTAACAAGAAATCTGTGGAGTGGGTGAAAAACGAGTTTTAATGACTCCAACCTAAGTGTATGTAAACTTCAACTTCAACTGTACACGCACACTTACACACACACTTACACACACACTTACACACACACACTTAAACACACACACTTACACACACACACTTACACGCACACTTACACACACACACTTACACACACACACTTACACACACACTTTCACACACACACTTTCACACACACACTTTCACACACACACTTTCACACACACACTTACACACACACGCATACACACACACACGCATACACACACACACACACACACACACACACACACACCAAAAAGTTGAGAAGTTGATCCTAAGTTCATGCAGTGTATATTACAGAATAATACTAACTAATCCATCAGAGAAACCATTACTAGCAGCCTCCAGCACTGTGCTTCCCTCCAGCACTGTGCTTTCCTCCAGCCCTGTGCTTCCCTCCACCCTGCAACAGACCCAGGGCCACAGGGGGCCACATGAACACACCACCCAGTGATCACATCACATGTCTGCTTTTTCACTCTTCACTTCTCTGGAACCACTCAAGGCAATTCCATGCTGTGTTTATCCAACTTCAAGAACTCTGGTTCTGGGGAAATGTGACTGTACTGACAATGAAAAAATGTGTTAATCACAATGACACTCACACTCAAACATACACATTCCGTTTAAATTCACATACAAACACTTTTTTGGGAGAAAAACCCTTGTCAGAGTTATGGACACATGCTTGCAATGTTGATTCCATTCAGTTTGTATGACACTTGTCAGAGCGAGACCAGAAGCCAGTTCCAGTTAACCGTCACTATGGTTTCACTTTGCTCCACCATGTCTGGCTACCAGAGAACAGGGAGCAGTCTGACCTGGCTCCACCATGTCTGGCTACCAGAGAACAGGGAGCAGTCTGACCTGGCTCCACCATGCCTGGCTACAAGAGAACAGAGAGCAGTCTGACCTGGCTCCACCATGTCTGGCTACCAGAGAACAGGGAGCAGTCTGACTACCAGAGAACAGGGAGCAGTCTGACCTGGCTACCAGAGAACAGGGAGCAGTCTGACCTGGCTCCACCATGTCTGGCTACCAGAGAACAGAGAGCAGTCTGACCTGGCTCCACCATGTCTGGCTACCAGAGAACAGGGAGCAGTCTGACCTGGCTCCATGCCTGGCTACCAGAGAACAGGGAGCAGTCTGACCTGGCTCCACCATGCCTGGCTACCAGAGAACAGGGAGCAGCCTGACCTGGCTCCATGCCTGGCTACCAGAGAACAGGGAGCAGTCTGACCTGGCTCCACCATGCCTGGCTACCAGAGAACAGGGAGCAGTCTGACCTGGCTACCAGAGAACAGGGAGCAGTCTGACCTGGCTCCACCATGCCTGGCTACCAGAGAACAGGGAGCAGTCTGACCTGGCTACCAGAGAACAGGGAGCAGTCTGACCTGGCTCCACCATGCCTGGCTACCAGAGACCAGGGAGCAGCCTGACCTGGCTACCAGAGAACAGGGAGCAGTCTGACCTGGCTACCAGAGAACAGGGAGCAGCCTGACCTGGCTCCACCATGCCTGGCTACCAGAGAACAGGGAGCAGCCTGACCTGGCTCCACCATGCCTGGCTACCAGAGAACAGGGAGCAGCCTGACCTGGCTACCAGAGAACAGGGAGCAGTGTGACCTGGCTCCACCATGCCTGGCTACCAGAGAACAGGGAGCAGTCTGACCTGGCTCCACCATATCTGGCTACCAGAGAACAGAGAGCAGTCTGACCTGGCTCCACCATGCCTGGCTACCAGAGAACAGGGAGCAGTCTGACCTGGCTCCACCATGTCTGGCTACCAGAGAACAGGGAGCAGCCTGACCTGGCTACCAGAGAACAGGGAGCAGTCTGACCTGGCTACCAGAGAACAGGGAGCAGTCTGGCCTGGCTCCACCATGTCTGGCTACCAGAGAACAGGGAGCAGTCTGACCTGGCTACCAGAGAACAGGGAGCAGTCTGACCTGGCTCCACCATACCTGGCTACCAGAGAACAGGGAGCAGTCTGACCTGGCTACACCATGTCTGACTACCAGAGAACAGGGAGCAGTCTGACCTGGCTCCACCATACCTGGCTACCAGAGAACAGGGAGCAGTCTGACCTGGCTCCACCATGTCTGGCTACCAGAGAACAGGGAGCAGTCTGACCTGACTCCACCATACCTGGCTACCAGAGAACAGGGAGCAGTCTGACCTGGCTCCACCATGTCTGACTACCAGAGAACAGGGAGAAGTCTGACCTGGCTCCACCATACCTGGCTACCAGAGAACAGGGAGCAGTCTGACCTGGCTCCACCATGTCTGGCTACCAGAGAACAGGGAGCAGTCTGACCTGGCTCCACCATGTCTGGCTACCAGAGAACAGGGAGCAGCCTGACCTCGCTCCCCTCTTCCTGTCAGCTAGACTAGAAGCCTAAATCAGTCAGCCATCATAAACACTGAGTCTCTCTAGGGTTTCACTTTTGCTCCACTATGCCTGGTTACCGGAGAACTATGCCTGGTTACCAGAAAACTCTGCCTGGCTACCAGAGAACTATGCCTGGTTACCAGAAAACTCTGCCTGGCTACCAGAGAACTATGCCTGGTTACCAGAAAACTATGCCTGGTTACCAGAGAACTCTGCCTGGCTACCAGAGAACTATGCCTGGCTACCAGAGAACTCTGCCTGGCTACCAGAGAACTCTGCCTGGCTACCAGAGAACTCTGCCTGGCTACCAGAGAACTCTGCCTGGCTACCAGAGAACTCTGCCTGGCTACCAGAGAACTCTGCCTAGGTACCTGCTCCTTCAGTGGCCTGTGAGTGGGAAGCAGTAAAGACTCACAGTAGGTAATATTAAACACAGAGGACAGAAATACAGGGCTGGAGGAAAGTGGGCCGAAGATACAGAAATGCTGTTTCCCAACACGCAGTCACCTGGGGCAGGAGTACCAAGCATTTTTCACAATACGGTATACTTAAGTGTATTTGTCCTTACTGGAAAACACACGGGGTCTGATCACCAGTGGACAGCAGGAATAATAATCGCACTGGCAACAGGCAGCGGTGCATGGCGTGCTGGCATGGTATTTAGCAGACGTGCTGTGTTAGAGATAGCTGTGGCATTCAGACAGGCTAGACGTGCCATAGGACCCACTGCTGATGCCAACAAGGATACCATGACAAGGGCAGATGTCTGATAGTGTCATCACTTCTTAATTATGAGTGTGTGGGGGCAAAGGAAGAATGCTCAAGATCAGTCAGCTGTGCTTGTGTGTGCTTGTATGCAGTGGCGTAAAGTACTTAAGTAGAAATACTTTACAGTAGTACTTAAGTAGTTTTTGGGGGTATCTGTACTTTACTATTTATATTTTTGACAACTTTTATTTTTACTTCACTACATTCCTAAAGAAAATATTGTACTTTTTACTCCATTCATTTTCCCTGACAACCAAAAGTACTAGTTAGCAGGACTGGAAATTGTTAAATTTACCAACTTAGCAGGAGACCACATGATCATTCCTACTGCCTCTGGTCTGTCGGACTCACTAAACACTATTGCATCCTTTGTAAATCATGTCTGATGAATCATGTCTTGGCTCTCAGTCAATTTTAAAAACAAGACAATGGTGCCGTCTGCTTAGACTAATATAGGGAATTTGAAATTAGATTTTATCAATTACATTTACTTTTGATACTTAAGTATATTTAGAACCAAATACTTTTAGACTTTCACTCAAGTAGTATTTTAGTGGGGAACTTTCACTTTTACTTTAGTCACTTTCTATTAAGGTATCTATACTTTTACTCAAGTATTACAATAGGGTACTTTTTCCACCACTGTTTCTATGTGTATGAGTGTGTGTGTATTCCTGAATATGTATAGCTGTGGTCATGAGGGGAACCATGTCTCAGTCAACGGCAGATGGCCACCTCTGTGTCAGTGAGAAACCCCAGACAGGTGCACCCAGGGCGGGGGGTGTATTATCACCCGTACCCGTGGCTTCTCCTCACCTCCAACTGGGCCTGTAGAAGCCGGCCACTATGACAGGTAAATAAAGTCACAATGCTATGTGTGGACAAGAAGGGCTGGCTGTTTAAACACATACAGTGCATTTAGAAAGTATTCAGACCCCTTGACTTACCCCCCACATTTTGTTACGTAACAGCCTTATTATAAAATGGATTAAATCGTGTTTTGCCCTCATCAATGTACACACAATAGCCTATAATGACAAAGCAAAAACAGGTTTTAAGAAATGTTAACTAAAAATAAAACCTGAAATATCAAATATCACATTATTACATAAGTATTCAGAACCTTTACTCAGTACTTTGTTGAAGCATCTTTGGCAGCGATTACAGCCTCGGATCTTCTTGAGTATGACACTACAAGCTTGGCACACCTGTATTTGGGGAGTTTCTCCTATTCTTCTCTGCAGATCCTCTCAAGCGCTGTTAGGTTGGATGGGGAACGTTGCTGCCCAGCTATTTTCACGTCTCTCCAGAGATGTTCGATCGGGTTCAAGTCCGGGCTCTGGCTGGCCCACTCAAGGACACACTTGCCCCGAAGCCACTTTTGGCTCGCCTTGGCTGTGTGCTTATGGTCATTGTCCTGTTAGAAGGTGAACCTTCACCCCAGTCTGAGGTCCTGAGTGCTCTGGAGTAGGTTTTCATCAAGGATCTCTCTCTTCTTCGGTCCGTTCTTCTTTCCCTCGATCCTGACTAGTCTCCCAGTCCACTGCCGCTGAAAAACATCCACACAGTATGATTCTGCCACCACCATGCTTCAGCATAGGGATGGTGCCAGGTTTCCTCCAGATGTGACGCTTGGCATTCTGGCCAAAGATTTCAATCTTGGTTTCATCAGACCACAGAATCTTGTTTCTCATGGTCTGAGAGTCTTTAGGTGCCTTTTGGCAAACTCCAAGCGAGCTGTCATGTGCCTTTTACTGAGGAGTGGCTTCCGCCTGGCCACTCTACCATAAAGACCTGATTGATGGAGTGCTGCAGAGATGGTTGTCCTTCTGAAAGGTTCTCCCATCTCCACAGAAGAACTCTGGAGCTCTGTCAGAGTGATCATCAGTTTCTTGGTCACCTCCCTGACCAAGGCCCTTCTCCGCCGATTGCTCAGTTTGGCCAGGTGGCCAACTGTAGGAAGAGGCTTGGTGGTTCCAAACTTCTTCTATTTCAGAATGATGGAGTCCATTGTGTTATTGGGGACCTTCAATGCTGTAGAACGTTTTTGGTACCCTTCCCCAGATCTGTGCCTCGAGACAATCCTGTCTCGGAACTCTACGGACAATTCCTTCGACCTCATGGCTTGGTTTTTGCTCTGATATGCACTGTCAACTATGGGACCTGATATATACAGGTGTGTGCCTTTCTAAATCATGTACAATCAATTGAATTTACCACAGGTGGACTCTAATCAAGTTGTAGAAACTCTCAAGGATGATCAATGGAAACAGGATGCACCTGAGCTCAATTTCAAGTCTCATAGCAAAGGGTCTGAATACTTATGTAAATAAGGTATTTTTAAAAATCTTTTTTAAACATATTTTCAAATAAAACATTTGAGCTGTTTATGTTGTGTCATTATGGGGAAATGTGGAATGTACTTTCTGAATGCAATGTATTTGTCTATAAAAAAAATATCTGAGCTGCATGCTCAGGAAGTCACAGGAAGCATGCACTCCATTCACTGCCTTCCTTGTAGACAGAATAAAACAGGATTGGATGGATTACTTGAAATTGTACTGGCCTACTAACACATGTATTAATAAATTAAAAACATGTGCATATTCAATAGCCTAGAAGAAACAAAGAAACAAAAATGAAAAAAACGTCCATTTATGATTTCATGAAAAACAGACACAACATTGTTTCACATTCTTGAAGAACAGACTCGAAAAACACAAACACACTTTCCAGCCCAAAGTGAAAAGGCTATAACTCGCTTCACAGCTGTTTCCATCCTAAAAACAGGGAAACAGGTTGCAGCCTACAGTGAAAAGGCTATAACTCGCTTCACAGCTGTTTCCATCCTAAAAACAGGGAAACAGGTTGCAGCCTACAGTGAAAAGGCTATAACTCGCTTCACAGCTGTTTCCATCCTAAAAACAGGGAAACAGGTTTCAGCCTACAGTGAAAAGGCTATAACTCGCTTCACAGCTGTTTCCATTCTAAAAACAGGGAAACAGGTTGCAGCCTACAGTGAAAAGGCTATAACTCGCTTCACAGCTGTTTCCATCCTAAAAACAGGGAAACAGGTTGCAGCCTACAGTGAAAAGGCTATAACTCGCTTTACAGCTGTTTCCAGCCTGAAAACAGGGAAACAGGTTGCAGGTTGCAGCCTACAGTGAAAAGGCTATAACTCGCTTCACAGCTGTTTCCCGCCTAAAAACAGGGAAACAGGTTGCAGGTTGCAGCCTACAGTGAAAAGGCTATAACTCGCTTCACAGCTGTTTCCATCCTAAAAACAGGGAAACAGGTTGCAGCCTACAGTGAAAAGGGCTTTACAGCTGTTTCCAGCCTGAAAACAGGGAAACAGGTTGCAGGTTGCAGCCTACAGTGAAAAGGCTATAACTCGCTTCACAGCTGTTTCCCGCCTAAAAACAGGGAAACAGGTTGCAGGTTGCAGCCTACAGTGAAAAGGCTATAACTCGCTTCACAGCTGTTTCCATCCTAAAAACAGGGAAACAGGTTGCAGCCTACAGTGAAAAGGCTATAACTCGCTTTACAGCTGTTTCCAGCCTGAAAACAGGGAAACAGGTTGCAGGTTGCAGCCTACAGTGAAAAGGCTATAACTCGCTTCACAGCTGTTTCCCGCCTAAAAACAGGGAAACAGGTTGCAGGTTGCAGCCTACAGTGAAAAGGCTATAACTCGCTTCACAGCTGTTTCCTGCCTAAAAACAGGGAAACAGGTTGCAGGTTGCAGCCTACAGTGTGCGGAGGGCTCTGTGTGCAGCCCTGGACCATCCCTGATGCGTTTCGCTTGACTAAAAGCAGCGTAAGCCCTCTCATCAGTCCTTCCTTTCTCTCTCTTCCCTCAGTGACCTCTGTTGCATTCCTGCATACCAACACTTTATTAGCAGCAGGGTCAGTCCAGGATGGGAGTATTAAGAAACAGTCATAAACTGCCTGATGATGAGTAACTCTTTATTCCCTGTCTGGTCGGGGAACAGGTCATTACATCCTGGGCATGTATTATAGGAACACTGGCACAGCTACAGAACAGGGCTTTGAGAATGATCACACACGCACGCACACATACACACACACACAGCACCACCTCAGAACAGATCTAAAAGAAAACAGCCATATGAAGGGTTATTTAAAAAGAGTCCAAACTTCATTGAATTCAGAGAAAGGTACTTGTTCCACCATACAATATAAAGGGCCTTGAACACAAACAGACGGTTCTGAATATAACAAAACCACCACGATAGGACAACACATTCTTCTGCCTTAAATCTACTGTGTGCTGTGTTTAACTGGTTAAGTCGAGACTCGACACATAGGATTTAAAGTAAACCACATTAAGCCGTTATTCCAAGACGATTCAGTGATTTCCTGGAGCTTTAAGGCTGAAAGGGGCAGATATGTGACTGATGCTCTACGGGTCATCTGGGGATGGTCTTAGAGATAGAGGAGCCTCGATAGGGGACTTACCAAATGTATCAGGGGCTGTCTTTATCTTTACCTCTCTCCTGTTTTACTACAGAGCTTACCTTAGCTCCAGACTTCACTTCATTCAATGACAGCTATTAGAAGAATGTGCGTGTTCCTAAGTGTTCCTGTTTGTGTGCCTGTGAGGAAAGTGTTGTGGATCTGGATCTGAGAAAGACCACTTTGTTCTTAAAGGGTTGGCAGAACTTGGCACGCCTGGCAAAGTCATCAAGCATGTTCAAGAGAGTCTCTGGCTCTCTTTAATGGACAAATGAATGTCTTATCCTGGGAACAGGCTTGTAATCTACCATGTATACGTGTGTGCATGCCTGTCCATGTGTCTAACTCTATGCCCTATTGCATAACACTCCTACATACTGTATGTAGAATCTTCATTTGAGCCAGTTTGCTACAGCAGGAAAATAATCCTGCAGCAACAGGACATTTGAAATATTATGTGGATTATAATGAATGGACATTTTTGTAGCGGCTGATACATTTTTGGTGAAATTTCAAAGTGGAAATGACAAACTTCAGAAGCCTATAAAAACCTCAAATACAACAGGGTGATCAAATTAAGATCCTACATCACTTTAGCCATACGTAGACTAGGCTTTACATGCCAAAGCAAACACTACTCCTGAGCTTAGGTTTGAAATAGCACGTAGGGCCTCTCATTGGGAAAAGGTCCTTCCTCATAGATAAATAGTCTAACAATGGACTTTACAATGGGACTTTCACCTAAAAGCCAGACTGTTAACACCTTTCTATAGAGCTGAATAGCCAAACACACAGTGTTTGAATGAAGCCTATAGGTTCACAGGCCTGTTCACACACACGCGCACACACACATACACGTGCACGCACACAGTCACACAGGCTTTTTCCCACCCTGCGGTTCCTGTCGGAGGCAATTTCATCGCTGGGTCGACCTATCAGGAAGCCTGCTCATACCTATGTGTTTTCCCGTTAACATAGTACAGTCAACACAGAGGGAAAACATTTCCTCTACGACTCTAGAACTATGACAGAGCACTGATGCCTTCGTCATGTCTGACCATCACAACAACACAACAGCAACATTCCTGTGGTGTTAAATACCAGGCTGGTCAAAAGAAAAATCCCAAAATAAACAAACTCACGAGGCTCAGAGCCAGAGTGTGCTGCTTAGACCACTCAGCCAAGGCAGTTCACAGTTCTCTAGCAAGCAGGGAGAGAACTTGATGATACTTAATGTTATTATTTTCTTACTTTCCCCAAACCATAGCCCCTAACCTTAACAACTCGGAATGAATACCTAAACTTAACCCTTTGAGTAATTTCGGTTTTAACCCTGTAACCATTCGGAATTAACCCTGTAACCACACAGAATTAATGGGTCAAGGTTTGAAATACACAAGAATCCGTGAAGCGGGCGGACCTCCCCAACCTGTTCTGATTGTCATCAGTGATGATCTCTCTCCTCTCTCTCTCTTCTCTCTCTCTCCACCAACTCTCTCCTCTTTCTTCTCTTTCTCTCTTCTCTCTTTCTTTCTCTCTCTCTCTCCTCTAACTCTCTCCTCTCTCTCCTCTCTCTCTCCTCTCTCTCATTTATCTCTCTTCTCTCTTTCTTCTCTCTCTCCTCTAATTCTCTCTCATCTCTAACTCTCGTCTATCTCCTCTATCTGTCTTCTCTCTCTTCTCTCTATCTATCTTCTCTCTCTCTCTTCTCTCTCTCTCCTATTTCTCTCTTCTCTTTCTCTCTCTCTCTAACTCTCTTCTCTCTCCTCTAACTCTCTTCTTTCTCTCCTCTATCTCTCTTCTCTTGCTCTCCTCTCTCTCTCTCTCTTCTCTTATCTCTTCCTGTTTTTCCTCTCTCTCTCCTCTATTTCTCTTCTTTCTCTCCTCTCTCTCTTTTTTCTCCTCTCTCTCTCTTCTCTTGCTCTCCTCTCTCTTCTCTCTCTCTCTCTCTCTAATGTTCTCTCTCTTCCTGTTTCTCCTCTATCTCTCTTTCTTCATCTCTCCCCTGTATCTGTCCATCATCATGGCCACTGTGAAAAAACGCACTGAGGTTTTTCCAATTACCTGCCTGCCTTGCTGCTGCGGTGAGCGCTAAATGGCACGTGCCACTCAGTGTGAGGGTGAGAAGTCATGACAATATCGGCCCTGTCACTGTCACTGTGATAAGAACATCATGTCCTGATAACCTTATGGAGTCTGTGTTGGTTATTTTCATTTCATACTATACAATATACACAACAACAGAATAGGCTATGTTGAGGCCTTATGCTGAGGCCTGACTCTAACATTAAGTGCAGCTCGTGCCATGACATTGTGTGAGCTGTGAGTGTGCAGGCCACAGACCAGTGTGTGAGTGTTTATCAGTGTTAAATATGTGCATGTGTGTTTCTATCAAGGTATTTATAAGATGTGGGCACAGAGACAATGGCCCCTTGTCTGTCTGCATCCCATTTCTTCTCCAGTCTGCTGAAGGAGCAAACACACACAAAGCTACTGTTGCTTTGTCCAGCCAGTGGTCCAATAGTGTCACACACACACAGACAGCTTCCCTGCCTGCCAGACACAAAAACACCTCCTGGGTTCCGTCCGTCTGTCCGTCGTGTTCCGTTACAACAGGGACAACAGGCCAATAACAGGATCAATCTGCTTCTCTCTTCCTGCCCTCCATTTCCTCCCCTCTGCCGGACGAAAAGAGAGGGGGAGCAGACGGAGGAAGGATGGGACAGGAAATCACTCTTTCCCTCTGTCTCATTGTCTCCAGTGTGACAGACAAAGACAGGGTCTGGCAAGCCTTACATCACACACTGTCATAGGGGGGGGGGGGGGGCAGGGTTTGTGTGTGGAGGAGGGGTGGGGGATACAGGTGGAAGAGGGGAGGTGACCTCTCAGAGCATGGGAATATGGTAAGATGGAAGTGAGGGTGGTGTAATGGCTCTGGTATCATTCAGAGTAGCTATGCAGTAGGTAACCAACAACACTGTCAACGCCTTCAGCTACAGTATGTGGAAGTCTCATCAACTAACCTTGTGTTTAGATATAACCTAACCTAACCTGAGCAATTGAGGACAAGTGTATTATTGGAGGATTGGTTGAGTGGCTCTACCTGATCACAAGGAGAAACCATGAAGGTAAAACACCTCCCATTAAAATCTACTTCATTCACAATTTTAGTGATGGGGAAAAAATCTTCACAGTTACATGTCAGGATATTATTTTTTAATGATATATCGTATTGTTTGGACAATATCGCAATATTATTTTTGTGCTAGTTGTCTGTACCTGCACCAAAACTCCAGTATTTTTCCTTTATAGCTTGTTCTCCATCTTCTTTTTAAATAGGGAGCCAATTTGTTTTCAGCACTTTTATTTCCATGACTGATCAAAACGTGTTTTCTCATGACTCTCTTGTTCCTCTGCAGAAGACATATGGTGAGTAATATGTTCGGAACGCAATAAAATCACAGTATCGAATCGCAATCGTGAGAATCACAATACATATCATATCGGCACCTAAGTATCATGACAATATTGCATCGTCAAGTCGCTGGCAATTACCAGCCCTAACCCTTTTCACGTAACCCTTCAACACTGTACTCAGTGAACCCTGTGATGCTGCCAGCATGCTAGTGATGTCCTCCTCTGAGGAGACTATGAACTAAAAGTACTGATAGAAAAGCACATGAAACCTCACAGTACCTAACTCAATAGGTCATAGTGATCGTCATAGCCTAGTCTGCTTATGGGAAACACACTCATTCTTCTCACACACACACACACATACTCATGCACCTGACGAGCACTCCCTCTTCAGAAAGGGGAAGTGGCGGTCTGTCCATCTGCGCTGACAGGAAGTCAACAAAAGCCACATGCAGGCGGACTGACGTCAATCAGGGCCCCGGAGCACTGTCACACAGGAACAGCTCCCTGCCCACAGACACACACACACACACACACACTTGCACAGGACCATACTCAAAAACATGTGCACACTGTGCACATACAGAAATACACTTGTAGGCCTACTCATACGGATGCACATAAACGCATGCATTGGCACACACACACAAACGCACACACACACACACAGATGAATGACACACAAACACATCACGCACTTCCTCTTCTCTATTTCAATCTGCCCTTGTAATACAGTGTGTGTGTGTGTGTGTGTGTGTGTGTGTGTGTGTGTGTGTGTGTGTGTGTGTGTGTGTGTGTGTGTGTGTGTGTGTGTGTGTGTGTACTCCTCTGTCCTTGTAGTCTTTGTATTATAAGTCCAATGACCGAAACTGTTTGGAAAAACCTATATCTTAACAATGTGAGAGGAATGACAATGAGTCCCCGTTACTGTGTTATGGCCGTGTCTGTAGCAGCAGACTCAACAGAATCCCATTCTCCTTCATTATTTTTATTTCACCTTTATTTAACCTGGTAGGCCAGTTGAGAACAAGTTCTCGTTTACAACTTGCGACCTGGCCAAGATAAAGCAAAGCAGTGTGACACAAACAACAACACAGAGTTACACATGGAATAAACAAACATACAGTCAATAACACAATAGAAAAGTATATTTACAGTGTGTTAAAAATGAGTTAAGATTAGGGAGGTAAGGCAATAAATAGGCCATAGTGGCGAAATATTGACAATTTAGCAATTAAACACTGGAGTGATAGATGTGCAGAAGATGAGTGTGCAAGTAGCGATACTGGGGTGCAAAGGAGCAAATAATAAATAACAGGTATTTGGGTTGGCTATTTACAGATGAGCCATGTACAGGTGCAATGATCAGTAAGCTGCTCTGACAGTTGATGGTTAAAGTTAGTGAGGGAGATATAAGTCTCTAGCTTCAGTGATTTTTGCAATTCATTCCAGTCATTGGATGCAGTCTTTTGAAGACTTTAGAAAGGCAGGGCAGGATGGATATAGGTCTATAACAGTTTGGGTCTAGAGTGTCTCCCCCTTTGAAGAGGGGGATGACCGTGGCAGCTTTCCAATCTTTGAAGATCTCAGACGATACAAAAGAAAGGTTGAACAGGCTAGTAATAGGTCGGAACAATTGTGCCGGATAATTTTAGAAGGAGAGGGTCCAGATTGTCTAGCCCAGCTGATTTGTAGGGGTCCAGATGTTTCAGCTCTTTCAGAACATCAGATATCTGGATTTGGGTCATTTGACCACGGACATAATTACGGATGCAGGCAATGAGGCAGTGATCGCTGAGATCCTGGTTGAAGACAGCAGAGGTGTATTTAGAGGGCAGGTTGGTCAGGATGATATCTAAGAGGGTGCCCATGGTTATGGATTTAGGGATGTACCTGGTAGATTCCTTGATAATTTGTGTGAGAGTGAGGGCATCTAATTTAGATTGTAGGACGGCCGGGGTGTGAAGCATATCCCAGTTTAGGTCACCAAACAGTATGAACTCTGAAGCTAGATGGGGGGCAATCAATTCACATATAGTGTCCAGTGCACAGCTGGACAAGCAGCAATGGTGAGAGACTTAATTCTGGAAAGGTGGATTTTTAAAAGTAGAAGCTCGAACTTACCGAAACAGCAGTAGACAAGGCATATTGACATTAGGGAGAGGCATGTGTAGCCGAGTGATCATAAGGTCCAATGAGCAGCTATAGATGAGTCAGGGAGCCGTTCAGTAGTCGCTACTATGCTAGGCGAGCTGGAGACATGGAGATACAGAAAGCTAGCAGCCACTTGGTTGCAGCTAGCTAGCTGCGATGATCGGGTGTAATGGTCCAGAGCTTAAGGCAGGAATCCGGTGATGTGGTAGAGAAAAAGCAGTCCGATATGCTCTGGGTTGATATCACACTGTGCAGACTGGCAGGTATTGGCCGAGCTGAAGCTGGCTGGTGTCCGAGCTAAAAGTGAAGACCACTAGCAGTGGATAACTGACTACTAGCTAGTTAGCTGGCTAGCTTCTGATGGGGGTTCCGGTTTCAAAGTATAGAAAATAGCAGATCCGTACCACATTGGGTAAGAAGGGTTGCAGGAAAGTATATTCAGTTCGTAGATGGAAAGTGAGATTCAAATATATACGAAATGTATACGAAAAAAACGAGGAAAACTACTATTTACACAGGACAAGACAAACACACGTCCGACTGCTACGCCATCTTGGATTATGATGCTAACCGCTAATGAAAAGCCACACTTCTCCTGCTATGTTTAATCAACATTTTTCAGAGATCCTCTGTCTTGTCTTGCCAAGGGTGTGTGCGTGTGTTTGTGAGTGTGTGTCTATGTCTTCTCGTTTTGGCAGCCTGCCCTCCTGACACTATCATACAAGCTCAAGGACACAGTCAGGAGTTCCCAGTCATGCACACGTGTGTTTCTATCAAGGTGTCAATAAGATGTGGGCACAGAGACAATGGCCCCTTGTCTGTCTGCATCCCATTTCTTCTCCAGTCCGCTGAAGGAGCAAACACACACAAAGCTACTGTTGCTTTGTCCAGCCAGTGGTCCAATAGTCACACACACACACACACACACACACACACACACACACACACACACACACACACACACACACACACACACACACACACACACACACACACACACACACACACACACACACACACACACACACACACACACACACACACACACACACAAACACACAGGTGTGGTCCTTCTGTAGCTCAGTTGGTAGAGCATGACGCTTGTAACGCCAGGGTAGTGGGTTCGATCCCCGGGACCACCCATATGTAGAATGTATGCACACATGACTGTAAGTCGCTTTGGATAAAAGCGTCTGCTAAATGCATATATTATTATATTATTACACACACACACGCCTTGGTCATAGTATTTTGTGTTTTCCTTAATTATTTGTTCAGGCCAGGGTGTGACATGGCTTTATTGTGTTGTCTTATTGGGGTTTTTGTAGGAATTGGGATTGTGGTTGATTAGGGGTGTGTAGCATAGGTTTGGCTGCCTGAGGCAGTTCTCAATCAGAGTCAGGTGATTCTCGTTGTCTGATTGGGAACCGTATTTAGGTAGCCTGGGTTTCACTGTGTATTTCGTGGGTGATTGTTCCTGTCTCTGTGTAGTGTTCACCAGATAGGCTGTAATAGGTTTTCACGTTCCGTTTGTTGTTTTTGTATTTATTTAGTTATTTCATGTATCGTCATTTGTTTCATTAAAGACATGAGTAACCACCACGCTGCATTTCGGTCCGACTCTCTTTCGACGAACGAACGCCGTTACAGAATCACCCACCACACCCGGACCGAGCGGCCTGGTAACAGGCATCGACAGCAGGAGCAGCGAAGGGAGGACGTTATGGACAACAGAAGTATGGAGTATACGACGTGGGATGAAATAGGCAGGTGGGCGGTCGACCCAGAGAGCGTGCCGGAGCCCGCCTGGTATTCGCTGGAGCAGTGCGAAGAGGGCTATCGGAGAATGGAGTTGGAGAGGCAATAACGACGGCGCAGAGGAAAGCCCGTGAGTCAGCCCCAAAAATGTATTGGGGGGGGGGGCTCAGAGGGAGAGTGGCAGAGTCTGGAGATAGACCTGAGCCAACTCTCCTTGTTAATCGTGAGGAGCCAAGGAGGAGACCAGAACCAGAGCCGGTGTTAGAGGTGAGCGAAGCAGAGACTGTGAAGGAGTTAATGGGGAAGGTGGAGTGGAGAGTAATGAGGGAGTTGCTAGCTTGGTGCTTTAGGTGCAAGATTCGTCCGACAGAGTGTGTCGGGGATTTGATGGCACCTGGGTCAGCGCTCCATACTCGTCCTGAGGTGCGTGTTAGTCGGCTGGTGAAAAATGTGCCATCCTCACGCACTAGGCCTCCTGTGTACCTACCTAGCCTTGCACATCCTGTGCCAGTCCTGCTCTCAGGCTCTCCAGTACACCTTTACGGTCCAGTCCATCCTGTGCCACCTTCACATACCAGTCCTCCGGTAGCAGCTCCCCGCACCAGGCTTCCTGTGCGTGTCCTCGGCCCAGTACCACCAGTGCCAGCACCACGCACCAGGCCTACAGTGCGCCTCGCCTCTCCTGCGCTGCCGGAGCCTCCCGCCTGTTCAGCGCCATCAGAGCCTTTCTCCTCTCCTGCGCTACCGGAGTCTCCCGCCTGTTCAGCGCTTCTAGAGCCTTCCTCCACTACAGCGCTGCCGGAGAATCCTGTCTGCAAGGAGCTGCCAGTCTGCAAGGAGCTGTCAGCCTGCATGGAGCAGCCAGAGCTGCCAGTCTGCAAGGAGCTGCCAGTCTGCAAGGAGCTGCCAGTCTGCAAGGTGATGCCAGCCTGCATGGAGCAATCAGAGCTGTCAGCCTGCATGGAGCAGTCAGAGCTGTCAGCCTGCATGGAGCAGTCAGAGCTGTCAGTCTGCATGGAGCAGCCAGAACTGTCAGTCTACATGAAGCAGCCAGAGCTGTCAGTCTGCAAGGAGCTGCCAGTCTGCAAGGAGCTGCCAGTCTGCAAGGAGCTGTCAGTCTGCAAGGAGCTGTCAGTCTGCATGAAGCAGCCAGAGCTGTCAGTCTGCAAGGAGCTGCCAGTCTGCAAGGAGCTGCCAGTCTGCAAGGAGCTGTCAGAGCTGTCAGTCTGCATGGAGCAGCCTGAGATGTCAGTCTGCATGGAACAGCCAGAGCTGCTAGTCTGCATGGAGCAGCCAGAGCTGTCAGTCTGCATAGAGCAGCCAGAGCTGTCAGTCTGCATAGAGCAGCTAGATCCGCCAGTCAGCCATGATCTTCTAGATCTGCCAGTCAACCAGATTCTTCCAGATCTGCCAGTCAACCAGTCTCTTCCAGATCTGCCAGTCAACCAGTCTCTTCCAGATCTGCCAGTCAACCAGTCTCTTCCAGATCTGCCAGTCAACCAGTCTCTTCCAGATCTGCCGGTCAACCAGAATCTTCCAGATCCGCCAGCCAGCCAGGATCTACCGGAGCCTACTACCTGCCTGAGCTTCATCTCAGTACTGGGCTTCCTCTCAGTACTGGGCTTCCCCTCAGTCCCGAGCTGCCCCTCAGTCCCGAGCTGCCCCTCAGTCCCGAGCTGCCCCTCAGTCCCGAGCTGCCCCTCAGTCACGAGCTGCCCCTCAGTCACGAGCTGCCCCTCAGTCACGAGCTGCCCCTCAGTCACGAGCTGCCCCTCAGTCACGAGCTGCCCCTCAGTCACGAGCTGCCCCTCAGTCACGAGCTGCCCCTCAGTCCAGTGGGGTTCTGGGTGAGGACTATTAGGCCATGGTCGGCGGCGAGGGTGGATTATCCCAGGATGAGTAAGGGGAGGAACTATGACATTAATGGAGTGGGGTCCACGTCCCGAGCCGGAACCGCCACCATGGACAGACGCCCAACCGGACCCTCCCTATGGTTGTGAGGTGCGTCCGGGAGTCCGCACCTTAGGGGGGGATTTTGTCACGCCTTGGTCATAGTATTTTGTGTTTTCCTTAATTATTTGTTCAGGCCAGGGTGTGACATGGGTTTATTGTGTTGTCTTATTGGGGGTTTTGTAGGAATTGGGATTGTGGTTGATTAGGGGTGTGTAGCATAGGTTTGGCTGCCTGAGGCGGTTCTCAATCAGAGTCAGGTGATTCTTGTTGTCTCTGATGGGGAACCGTATTTAGGTAGCCTGGGTTTCACTGTGTATTTCGTGGGTGATTGTTCCTGTCTCTGTGTAGTGTTCACCAGATAGGCTGTAATAGGTTTTCACGTTCCGTTTGTTGTTTTTGTATTTATTTAGTTATTTCATGTATCGTCATTTGTTTCATTATTAAAGACATGAGTAACCATCACGCTGCATTTCGGTCCGACTCTCTTTCGACGAACGAACGACACACACACACACACACACACACACACACACACACACACACACACACACACACACACACACACACACACACACACACACACACACACACACACACACACACACACACACACACACACACACACACACACACACACACACACACACACACACACACACACACACACACACACACACACACACACACACACACACACACACACACACACACACACACACACACACACACACACACACACACACACACACCATGGTCTCTCCTCCATTACAGTACAATGAGCAGGATTCACATGATGTTGTGTTTTCAGTGAGAAGTGAGAGGTTTCCTGGTACTCCCCCATCAGAGCAGTCAGACTAAACACAGGCTTGGGGGGGGGGGTGTTGTTTCTAACACTGGTGACAGAGCCAGGGAAGACAGCCAACGCATACTGTATGCGCAAATGAGAGGGGGGAGAGGGATGAGGTGAGGTAGGAGTTGAGGGAGGGGATGAGGGAGGAGAAAAGGGAGGGGTGTAGAAGGGTGAGAGGTGTGGGGTAAGGGAGGGGTTGAGGGTGTAGGTGAGGTCTCAGGCATCAAGTGTAGACAAGATAGCAAGAGAAGAGAGAGAAGGACAGACGGAGGAGGAGAGGGAAGAGAGTGGGACAGACTGAGGAGGAGAGAGACAGAAGGGAGAGATTGAGAGAGAGTGAGACAGACGGAGGAGGAGAGAGAAGAGCGAGGGACAGAGAGGAGGAGAGACACAAACAGGTGAGACTGAGAGAGAAGAGAGAGGGACAGACATTGGAGGAGAGACACAGAAGGGAGAGATTGAAAGAGAAGAGAGACCGAGAGAATGGTCTTGACATTGATACATTATCTTAAGATTTAAGCTTAGGAAAACATATGGAAAGACAAACTAACATCCCTGTCTTTGGGACACCATGTGCATTGCAGGAGAGAGTGATGCGTTGTGGTCTTACCTGGCAGACAGACTCTTGTGATGGGAGGCTGAGTGGCCGCAGGGGACCTCCTGAGGAAACAGAGAACATAAGTATGGTTATGAAATCCATTTAGATAGGCCTACGTCACATCGTAATATTCTGATATGGCCAACCACATCTGGTAAGACTATATAGGTTAAGTCATTCTAAATGAGGAGTGACAGAAGAGATGAAAGACAGAGGAGAGGAGAGACAGAGAGGAGAGACAGAGGAGAGGAGAGACAGAGGAGAGGAGAGGAGAGACAGAGGAGAGGAGAGACAGGAGAGGAGAGGGGAGAAAGAGAGGGGAGACAGAGGAGAGGAGAGACAGAGGAGAGGAGAGACAGAGGAGAGGAGAGACAGAGGAGAGGAGAGACAGAGAGGAGAGACAGAGAGGAGAGACAGAGAGGAGAGACAGAGAGGAGAGACAGAGAGGAGAGACAGAGAGGAGAGACAAAGGAGAGGAGAGACAGAGAGGGGAGAGACAGAGGAGAGGAGAGGCATGAGATGAGAGACAGAGAGAAAGAGGAGAGGAGAGACAGAGGAGAGGGTAGACATGAGAGGAGAGACAGAGGAGAAGAAAGAGAGAGGAGAGGAGAGACAGGAAAGGAGAGACAGGAAAGGAGAGACAGAGGAGAGGAAAGACAGAGGAGAGGAGAGACGGAGAGGAGAGACAGAGGAGAGGAGAGACGGAGAGGAGAGACAGAGGAGAGGAGAAACAGAGGAGAGGAGAGACAGGAGAGGAGAGGAGAGACAGAGGAGAGGAGAGACAGAGAGGGGAGACAGAGGAGAGTAGAGACAGAGGAGAGTAGAGACAGAGGAGAGTAGAGACAGAGGAGAGGAAAGACAGAGAGGAGAGGAGAGACAGAGAGGAGAGACAGAGGAGAGACAGAGGAGAGGAGAGACAGAGGAGAGGAGAGACAGGAAAGGAGAGACAGAGGAGAGGAAAGACAGAGAGGAGAGGAGAGACAGAGAGGAGAGACAGAGGAGAGACAGAGGAGAGGAGAGACGGAGGAGAGGAGAGACAGAGGAGAGGAGAGACAGAGGAGAGGAGAGACAGAGGAGAGACAGAGGAGAGGAGAGGAGAGACAGAGGAGAGGAGAGGAGAGACAGAGGAGAGGAGAGGAGAGGGGAGAAAGAGAGGGGAGACAGAGGAGAGTAGAGACAGAGAGGAGAGACAGAGGAGAGGAGAAACAGAGAAGAGATACAGAGGAGAGGGAAGACAGAGGAGAGAAGAGACAGAGAGGAGAGAGAGGAGAGGTAGACAGAGGAGAGAAGAGACAGAGAGGAGAGAGAGGAGAGGTAGACAGAGGAGAGGAGAGACAGAGAGGAGAGAGAGGAGAGGTAGACAGAGGAGAGGAGAGACAGAGGAGAGAAGAGACAGAGAGGAGAGAGAGGAGAGGTAGACAGAGGAGAGGAGAGACAGAGGAGAGGAGAGACAGAGGAGAGGAGAGACGGAGGAGAGACAGAGAGGAGAGACAGAGGAGAAACAGAGAAGAGAGACAGAGGAGAGACAGAGAGGAGAGACAGAGGAGAGGAGAAACAGAGAAGAGAGACAGAGGAGAGGAGAGACAGAGAGGAGAGAGGGGAGAGGTAGACAGAGGAGAGGTAGACAGAGGAGAAAAAGAATGAGGCCAACATGTCCGTGAGGATTACAGTGAGAAGAGGACGGGAAAGAGAGAGATTAAGAAAGGCAGCAGATAAATGAAGAATAAAAGGGGAATTGCTCTCAAAGCTGCCTGATCTGATCTGTGTGTTTACGTGAGTGCATTTATTTTTATCTAACTAGGCAAGTCAGTTAAGAACAAATTCTTATTTACAATGACGGCCTAGGAACATTGGGTTAACTGCCTTGTTCAGGGGCAGAATGACAGATTTTTGCCTCATCAGCTCGGGATTTGATGGGTTACCGGCCCAACACTCTAACCATTAGGCTATCTGCCGCTCCGTGCATGAAAGTGTGTTTGTCTACAAGAGTGTTTGTGCTACAAGACCATGGTGCTTGCCTACGGAGCTGTGAGGGGAACGGCACCTCAGTACCTCCAGGCTCTGATCAGGCCCTGCACCCAAACAAGGCCACTGCGTTCATCCACCTCTGGCCTGCTCGCCTCCCTACCACTGAGGAAGTACAGTTCCCGCTCAGCCCAGTCAAAACTGTTCGCTGCTCTGGCCCCCCAATGGTGGAACAAACTCCCTCACGACGCCAGGACAGCGGAGTCAATCACCACCTCTTTAAGGAATACCTAGGATAGGATAAAGTAATCCTTCTACCCCCCCCCCCCTTAAAAGATTTAGATGCACTATTGTAAAGTGGCTGTTCCACTGGATGTCATAAGGTGAATGCACCAATTTGTAAGTCGCTCTGGATAAGAGCGTCTGCTAAATGACTTAAATGTAAATGTAATGTAAATGTAAATGTGCGCCTGCAAGCATGCATGCATGCAAGTATGTGTGTCTGTGAGTGTTTGTGTGCATTCCAGCATTCAAACATGTATGCATGACATGTGTGCATGCAAGTATGTGTGTCTGTGAGTGTTTGTGTGCATTCCAGCATTCAAACATGTATGCATGACATGTGTGCATGCAAGTATGTGTGTCTGTGAGTGTTTGTGTGCATTCCAGCATTCAAACATGTATGCATGACATGTGTGCATGCAAGTATGTGTGTCTGTGAGTGTTTGTGTGCATTCCAGCATTCAAACATGTATGCATGACATGTGTGCATGCAAGTATGTGTGTCTGAAAGTACAATGAGCCGAATCCCAGTATGTGTCCCTGCGAGGGTGCGTTCATGATGTGTGTTTGTGTGAGAGCTGAATGTAGGTCAGGGAGACTTTGGTTTTCAATATGGCAGGCTATTCAACACAAGCTTTTTATGAACAGAGATTGTATTCCAGTATCTTCACAGCAAGAGGCAGAATACAGACTCCGTCAGGTGATATCTGAATGCAGGAGGAACGATGCCCTACATACAAATATATACATAATACACCTTTTCTGTTTTGTAATATTAGTCTGCAACTCAATGGAGAAGCAAGTCTGAGTCCCAGTCTGAGTCACAGTCTGAATCACAGTCTGAGTCCCAGTCTGAGTCCCAGTCTGAGTCCCAGTCTGAGTCCCAGTCTGAGTCCCAGTCTGAGTCCCAGTCTGAGTCCCAGTCTGAGTCTCAGTCTGATTCTAGAGGAGGATGTTCTGCACTTCATAGTAAGGCATATACAGTGGGGCAAAAAAGTATTTAGTCAGCCACCAATTGTGCAAGTTCTCCCACTTACAAAGATGAGAGAGGCCTGCAATTTTCATCATACGTACACTTCAACTATGACATACAAATTAGACAAAAAATCCAGAAAATCACATTGTAGGATTTTTAATGAATTTATTTGCAAATTATGGTGGATAATACGTATTTGGTCAATAACATAAGTTTCTCAATACTTTGTTATATACCCTTTGTTGGCAATGACAGAGGTCAAACGTTTTCTGTAAGTCTTCACAAGGTTTTCACACACTGTTGCTGGTATTTTGGCCCATTCCTCCATGCAGATCTCCAGCCACGTTTCATCTTCAATGCCCTTGCTGATGGAAGGAGGTTTTCACTCAAAATCTCACGATACAAGGCCCCAATCATTCTTTCCTTTACACGGATCAGTCGTCCTAGTCCCTTTGCAGAAGAACAGCCCCAAAGCATGACGTTACCACTCCCATGCTTCACAGTAGGTATGGTGTTCTTTGGATTCCACTCAGCATTCTTTGTCCTCCAAACACGACGAGTTGAGTTTTTACCACAAAGTTATATTTTGGTTTCATCTGACCATATGACATTCTCCCAATCTTCTTCTGGATCATCCAAATGCTCTCTAGCAATCTTCAGACGGGCCTGGACATGTACTGGCTTAAGCAGGGGGACATGTCTGGCACTGCAGGATTTGAGTCCCTGGCGGCGTCGTGTGTTACTGATGGTAGGCTTTATTACTTTAGTCCCAGCTCTCTGCAGGTCATTCACTAGGTCCCCCCGTGTGGTTCTGGGATTTTTGCTCACCGTTCTTGTGATCATTTTGACCTCACGGGGTGAGATCTTGCGTGGAGACCCAGATCGAGGGAGATTATCAGTGGTCTTGTATGTCTTCCATTTCCTAATATTTGCTCCCACAGTTGATTTCTTCAAACTAAGCTGCTTACCTATTGCAGATTCAGTCTTCCCAGCCTGGTGCAGGTCTACAATTGTGTTTCTGGTGTCCTTTGACAGCTCTTTGGTCTTGGCCATAGTGGAGTTTGGAGTGTGACTGTTTGAGGTTGTGGACAGGTGTCTTTTATACTGATAACAAGTTCAAACAGGTGACATTAATACAGGTAACAAGTGGAGGACAGAGGAGACTCTTAAAGATAAGGATATGCAGTATAGGTCTGTGAGAGCCAGAAATCTTGCTTGTTTGTAGGTGACCAAATACTTATTTCCACCATAATTTGCAAATAAATTCATTAAAAATCCTACAATGTGATTTTCTGGATTTTTTTCTCTCATTTTGTCTGTCATAGTTGAAGTGTACCTATGATGAAAATTACAGGCCTCTCTCATATTTTTAAGTGAGAGAACTTGGTGGCTGACTAAATACTTTTTTGCCCCACTGTAGGAATGTGATTCACGCATTGCCTATATTGTGTGGGTTATGTTTTAGACATTTCAGACAGGCTTATAACAAAAATATGACTTAACAAGCACAACATAATCATTTACATAAATGGCAGTTGAAATCAGGTTGAATTTACTCATTTAAATGTACTTCCACCAATTAAAATGAGATTTAGTATTTTGTTTATTTGACTAAAATATGAGTGATCTGTGTCTGTGATAATGGGGTTGTTTTTCTCCCATAACTCCACAGCTAACCTGCTTCAAAAAGAGTTCATACAGTGTCCTAATAGCTTGACGTAGTTAAAGTGTTTTCATGAGGAAAAAGAGAAAGCATGTGCTTAACATCCTGCTGTGCAGTGCACTACCTCTCGCCTGGCGTTAACATTACCCTTCGATAGAAAAACACAAGGAGCAGAAGGAATCTGGAGTGGAAACCTAGAATAATAAGACGGTGTTCTGAGTTCATGTGTTCTACAGGCTGAGGATGGCGGCGACTGAGAAGGGCAACATCTCACGAGTTCCAACCCCACTTTGTCAAGCATTTCACAGTAAATTCTATACCAGTTGTAAGGTGCGCATGTGACAAATACAATTTGATTTCATTTGATGATGCGTTGAACAGTGAGCAAGTTTAAATGCAAAGAGAAAAGCTCCAATAAGACAAGGCCGAGAGTGGGTGGAATAGGTAGCAACTGATAACACAAGGCCGAGAGTGGGTGGAATAGGTAGCAACTGATAACACAAGGCCGAGAGTGGGTGGAATAGGTAGCAACTGATAACACAAGGCCGAGAGTGGGTGGAATAGGTAGCAACTGATAACACAAGGCCGAGAGTGGGTGGAATAGGTAGCAACTGATAACACAAGGCCGAGAGTGGGTGGAATAGGTAGCAACTGATAACACAAGGCCGAGAGTGGGTGGAATAGGTAGCAACTGATAACACAAGGCCGAGAGTGGGTGGAATAGGTAGCAACTGATAACACAAGGCCGAGAGTGGGTGGAATAGGTAGCAACTGCCCTCTTGTGGATTGAGATACAAACTACAACACATTTACAGCTGCTGTGTATTGTCCTCCACAGCAGACATGAGACTCATTTGTATATGTATTTATGCATAATTTATTAGGTAGTGTTCTTAATCAGTCAGATAAACAATAACACCGGACACTTACTTGTTTGAAGCACATTGGACATTGGTCAGGACTGTGAAGTTATTTCTTACACTTCGAAGGCTTGCGAGGACCTGGACAGAAAGAGAACATGTTTAGCCATTACTTACACCAGCAAGTATGGAAAGACACAGATGTTCTGAGTGTAGGGGTGTTAGCGACTGGGTTTAAGGACAGGTGAGCTGGGATCATATTTACCTGAGCAAAAGGCGTTACTATCAGGTCATCACCATGTCTGTAAACACAAACAAAAGCATGTCAACAACACATCCTGAACATCATTCAGAAAGCATTCCTAAGACTGTTAACAGTGTCATACACACGTCAGGTTTAATGGGCTCAATCAGTCCACTGTTTCAACACCAGGGGAAAGAACGGCTCTTTAAACCACATCCAGGGAGGTAGTCATTTTGAAAGTATGTGTCAGTTATGAGTAACGAAGGTCCCAATTCCCTAAACTGTGCCTGTAGTTAAGCCTTTGAGGACAAACAGGAATCTTGTGACTGACCAACAGCCAAATTACCTCTACGTACCCCACAGACAAATGACCCCTACTGTACGTACCCCACAACCAAATTAGCCCTACAGTGGTTCTTCCGTTAAAAGTTGCATCATACTCTCGTGTGGCGCAACGGTCTAAGGCACTGCATCTCAGTGCAAGAGATGTCACTACAGACCCTGGTCCAATTCCAGGCTGTATCACAACTGGCAGTGAATGGGAGTCTGTCACGCCCTGACCATAGAGAGCCTTTTTATTTTCTATTTTGGTTAGGTCGGGGTGTGACTAGGGGGGGTGTTCCTATCTAGGTGTTCCTATCTATATTGGCCTGGTATGGTTCCAAATCAGAGGCAGCTGTTTATCGTTGTCTCTGATTGGGGATCATATTTAGGCAGCCACTTCCCCACTGTGTTTTGTGGGATCTTGTTTTGACCAGTGCATGTTGTACATCTTATGTTACGGTTCCCTTTTTGTTTTTGTAAGTTTAACAAAAATAAAGATGTGGAATTCAGAGCACACTGTGCCTTGGTCCGTCTCTCCACACAAGCGTGACAGAGTCCCATTGTCACGACTTCCACCGAAGGTGGCTCCTCTCCCTGTTCGGGCGGCGCTCGGCGGTCGTCGTCGATGGTCTACTAGCTGCCTTTTTCCTTTTCTTGGTTATGTCTGTTTTGTGTTTCACCTGGTTTCATTTTGGTTAATTAGGGGGGATATTTATCTCAACATTTGCTTTGGGTTTTTGTGTGGGATTGTTTTCGTTTGACTGTCAGTTAGTTTTGGGTTGCATTTTCTTTAGTTCATGTTTAACAGGTGTTTTTTCCCTGGACTGTGTCTGAGTGGGGTTTTGTGGCTATTGCTGTAGTCTGGTGTCCTGTTATTTTGAGCTGGTTTAATAAAACACCCTTTTCCTTCGGAACTTGTTTCTCCTGTGCCTGACTCCACACCCACATCTCCTTGGGGAGATCTGACACCCATAGGGCGGCACACAATTGGCCCAACGTCGTCCAGGTTAGGGGAGGGTTTGCCAAGGGTAGACCGCCATTGTAAATAAGAATTTGTTCTGACCTGACTTGCCTAGTTAAATAAATGTCAAATGAAAATAAATACTGCAGCACAGCACAGCTTGCAGGATGGTACAGCATGTTACAGCACATCACATAATGGTATTTTATTGTCAGCCATTGTTCCCGTTAATTCTCGTTGAAACCACCATTGGGCATCTTTGAGGGCGTCTTCATGAAGCTTGCTTACCCAAATTATCCTACAGAGGTCCACACGGACCAGACGTTTTGATTGCTATACCCTATCAGAGGTCCACACGGACCAGACGTTTTGATTGCTATACCCTATCAGAGGTCCACACAGACCAGATGTTTTGACTGCTATACCCTATCAGAGGTCCATGCAGACCAGATGTTTTGATTGCTATACCCTATCAGAGGTCCATGCAGACCAGATGTTTTGACTGCTATACCCTATCAGAGGTCCATGCAGACCAGATGTTTTGATTGCTATACCCTATCAGAGGTCCATGCAGACCAGATGTTTTGACTGCTATACCCTATCAGAGGTCCATGCAGACCAGATGTTTTGATTGTTATACCCTATCAGAGGTCCATGCAGACCAGATGTTTTGATTGTTATACCCTATCAGAGGTCCATGCAGACCAGATGTTTTGACTGCTATACCCTATCAGAGGTCCACACAGACCAGATGTTTTGATTGCTATACCCTATCAGAGGTCCACACAGACCAGATGTTTTGATTGCTATACCCTATCAGAGGTCCATGCAGACCAGACGTTTTGATTGCTATACCCTATCAGAGGTCCATGCAGACCAGATGTTTTGACTGCTATACCCTATCAGAGGTCCATGCAGACCAGATGTTTTGATTGCTATACCCTATCAGAGGTCCATGCAGACCAGATGTTTTGATTGCTATACCCTATCAGAGGTCCATGCAGACCAGATGTTTTGATTGCTATACCCTATCAGAGGTCCACACGGACCACACGTTTTGATTGCTATACCCTATCAGAGGTCCACACAGACCAGATGTTTTGATTGCTATACCCTATCAGAGGTCCATGCAGACCAGATGTTTTGACTGCTATACCCTATCAGAGGTCCATGCAGACCAGATGTTTTGACTGCTATACCCTATCAGAGGTCCATGCAGACCAGATGTTTTGATTGCTATACCCTATCAGAGGTCCATGCAGACCAGATGTTTTGATTGCTATACCCTATCAGAGGTCCATGCAGACCAGATGTTTTGACTGCTATACCCTATCAGAGGTCCATGCAGACCAGATGTTTTGACTGCTATACCCTATCAGAGGTCCACGCAGACCAGATGTTTTGACTGCTATACCCTATCAGAGGTCCATGCAGACCAGATGTTTTGATTGCTATACCCTATCAGAGGTCCATGCAGACCAGATGTTTTGACTGCTATACCCTATCAGAGGTCCATGCAGACCAGATGTTTTGACTGCTATACCCTATCAGAGGTCCATGCAGACCAGATGTTTTGATTGCTATACCCTATCAGAGGTCCATGCAGACCAGATGTTTTGACTGCTATACCCTATCAGAGGTCCATGCAGACCAGATGTTTTGATTGCTATACCCTATCAGAGGTCCATGCAGACCAGGTGTTTTGATTGCTATACCCTATCAGAGGTCCATGCAGACCAGATGTTTTGACTGCTATACCCTATCAGAGGTCCATGCAGACCAGATGTTTTGACTGCTATACCCTATCAGAGGTCCATGCAGACCAGATGTTTTGATTGTTATACCCTATCAGAGGTCCATGCAGACCAGATGTTTTGACTGCTATACCCTATCCTCCAGAGCAGAACAAGTTAATGCGTTTCGTTGACATGAAGCAACTATAGCCTCAGCTACTATTGCACAGAGAAATACATCTTAAAACATGCTATTTTGTTCTTTTGAAATAAATTGTCTTAGTATCATGTTTGGTAGGCTACTCTTTGAGTCCCAGCTAATCTACTGTTAATATGCATACCGCGCAGCAGAGCTTCATGGAGCTTGGAGGATGACATGTTCACTAAGTTTTTATCTTTTATGATATTTATCTTAATGCAGGCCTAATGATTGTGTAAAATAAACGTATTTCAGTAAATTCTGAGACAGGTGGGTTCTAGGTTTTTATTGAAATGACATGGAGCTATCATTAGTATCATTAGTAGGCAAACATCCAATAAACATCCAAAAATACATTTCAAGTCCCTAAAAATGTTCATTAACTTGGCAAGAGGCTTTTGTCCTGCTAATAGCCCATCATGGGTGGATGGCTTCTTTTGTATTCCAATGTATTGAATGAATGTGTTAATTCCAGCCATTTACCATTCTCATTCTCGGAGTGGAAACGTTTGTAGAGTTCACAACCTGCTACACTTGTGAAAACATATATTCAAAATGCCTCCAGCTCACATTGTAAAGTGTTGGGTGGCGCACTGATAGCCTGTAGCCTGCACCTGAATGGTGAATGGGAGGCGCACTTCAATTACCAGTTGAAGAGTAAAAATAGACACACAGGCCAATTTAATTCCACTAAATTATGCAAATTAAAAACCCGGCACAGCCAGAAGAGGACTGGCCACCCCACATAGCCTGGTTCCTCTCTAGGTTTCTTCCTAGGTTTTGGCCTTTCTAGGGAGTTTTTCCTAGCCACCATGCTTCTACACCTGCATTGCTTGCTGTTTGGGGTTTTAGGCTGGGTTTCTGTACAGCACTTTGAGATATCAGCTGATGTACGAAGGGCTATATAAATACATTTGATTTGATTTGATTTGATATAGACCGATCAGCACAACGTTCAAATGTATTTACACCAAGAAATTAGAGCCAGAAATTCTGGGATTTTTGTAGGGTGAATTACTATGTGGATTATAATACATTTACATATTTGTAGGGGTTGTTGCATTTGTCATTGTATCTGGATGAGCTATTATGAGGATTTCGGCTGGCTATTGCCCAATTTAATGGCTCATCAATCCGTGAACTGCTGTGACCAATGTCCATCACAAATAAAAACACAGCATCTACAGTGGTAGAAATAAATGATTGAATTCAATAAAAAACTAAAAAACTGTTTCAAAATGCATATGTTTAATAGGCTAATGTGCAGTGTGACAAAAATCAACAGGACAATGAGATGTTTACTGTACCCTACATAATAAACATAGTAAAGTGCCTAATTCATTCGATAAGGGAGAGGCTTGCTAAAAATGATGTCTGTTCTCTTTGGTCGCAATGAAAAAATTCTGAGATAAATGGTACCTAAAACAAACTCATCAGAACAACCAGATCACTTCATGGTGTGGGTGTGTGTGTTGTGTGTTTTTGTGTGTTTTGTGTGTTTATCTTAATGTGTGCCTGTGATGTGTGTAAAATCAAATCAAATCAAATCAAATCAAATTTTATTTGTCACATACACATGGTTCAGATGTTTTGTATTGAAATGACATTGTGCTTCTAGTTCCGACAATGCAGTGATAACCAACAAGTAATCTAACTAACAATTCCAAAACTACAGTCTTATACACAGTGTAAGGGGATAAGGAATATGTACATAAGGATATATGAATGAGTGATGGTACAGAGCAGCATACAGTAGATGGTATCGAGTACAGTATATACATATGAGATGAGTGTGTAGACAAAGTAAACAAAGTGGCATAGTTAAAGTGGCTAGTGATACATGTGTTACATAAGGATGCAGTCGATGTTGTAGAGTACAGTATATACATATGTATATGAGATGAATAATGTAGGGTTAACATTATATAAGGTAGCATTGTTTAAAGTGGCTAGTGATATATTTACATCATTTCCCATCAATTCCATTATTAAAATGGCTGGAGTTGGGTCAGTGTCAATGACAGTGCCTGGCAGCAGCCACTCAATGTTAGTGGTGGCTATTTAACAGTCTGATGGCCTTGAGATAGAAGCTGTTTTTCAGTCTCAGGTCCCAGCTTTGATTCCACTGACCTGCCTTCTGGATGAAAACCCGGGGTGAACAGGCAGTGGAGGGTGGTTGATGTCCTTGATGATCTTTATGGCCTTCCTGTAACAACGGGTGGTGTAGGTGTCCTGGAGGGCAGGTAGTTTGCCCCGGTGATGCGTTGTGCAGTCCTCACTACCCTCTGGAGAGCCTTACGGTTGAGGGCGGAGCAGTTTCCGTACCAGGCTTTGAGATGATACAGCCCGCCAGGATGCTCTCGATTGTGCATCTGTAGAAGTACATTTGAGTGATTTTGGTGACAAGCCGAATTTCTTCAGCCTCCTGAGGTTGAATAGGCGCTTCAAATGTATTTACACCAAGTGAGTGGACCAATTCAGTTTGTCTGTGATGTGTATTACTAGGAACTTATAATAGCTACCCTCTCCACTACTGTTCCATCGATGTGGATAGGGGGTGTTGCATTTGTCATTGTTTCTGAAGTCCACAATCATCTCCTTAGTTTTGTTGACTTGAGTGTGAGGTTATTTTCCTGACACCAATTTAATGGCTCATCAATCCTCCCTGTAGGCCGTCCATCGTTGTTGGTAATAAAAGCCTACCACTGTTGTGGTAGAAACTTGATGATTGAGTTGGAGGCGTAAAAAACTAAAAAACTGTTTCAAAATGCATATGTTTAATAGGCTAATGAACAGGGAGTACAGGAGAGGGCTCAGAACGACACCCTTGTGGGGCCCCGTGTTGAGGATCAGCAGGGGAGGAGATGTTTACCTACCCTCATAACCACCTAGTCAGGAAGTCCAGTACCCATTGCAAGGGGCGGGGCTTCTAAAGACCCAGGGTCTCGAGTTCTCTTTGATGACGCAGCTTGGAGGGAAAAAATGGTGTAAAACAAGCTAGTCGATGAACAGCATTCTCACATAGGTATTCCTCTTGTCCAGGTGGGTTAGGGCAGTGTGCAGTGTGGTTGAGATTGCATCGTCTGTGTGTGTGTGTGTGTGTGTGTGTGTGTGTGTGTGTGTGTGTGTGTGTGTGTGTGTGTGCAGTAAGTGTGTCAGTCCATAGCAGCCACCTGGACAATACAGTAAGAGATGTGTGTGGTGTGTGTGAGAAGAGTGTTTGTAAGTGAGTGCATGTGCATGTGCCTGCATGTGCGTGCTTGTGTGGTAACTTACAGTTCGGATGCGATGGAGGAGTTTCGGGACATGGACTTGGGCGAGAGTTCGTAGTCACTGTCTGAGCGGTAGAGGAAGGACTCTCTGCGCTGGTTGTGTCCAGGGAAGTTGGTGTGTAGGACCAGGCCTGACCCGGGAGACGCTGAAGGGTCCAATGGACTGCAGCTGGCTGATGGGCCATTCTCCACGTCAAAGCTGCAACACAATACATAGAAAACATAATGTTACGAACAAAGTTACTACATCTATCTTTCCACTGGTCCTGCGAGGCTCAGTCGGTAGAGCATGCCGCTTGCAACGCCAAAGTCGTGGGTCGAATTCCTGCTGGGGCCACCAGTACATCAAATGTATGCACACATGACTGTATTGTAAGTCACTTTGAATAAAATAGTTAATTGGCATTTATTATTATCATTCTATATATGGTATTACTTTCCATCTACAGGCCAGAACCAAACAGAAGCCTGGACTTCTACTTTGGTCCCTGTATGTAGAACCAACTGACACTACAAATGACGTTGCTATGGGAAATAAAAGTTGTTCTAATTCTAGTTCCTCTAATTTCAGGTCTGCAGAAAATTCTAGACTACATTATGAAGATGGTCTGGAATGTCAACTTTCCATCATTGGTTTGCATTGTGTCAACAGAGACAGATAACATATGAATTAGAATCTGCCTTGTAAAAACACAAGTTGCTGTATCAAGTTGCTGCCAAACAATGACATTACTCACATTGTTCATGTGAGTACTCTGTGACAACACGATTCACGTGAGTACTTTGTGACATTAAGATTCATGTGAGTACTCTTTGACATCACTGTTCATGTGTACTCTGTGACATTACGATTCATGTGAGTACTCTGACATCAAGATTCATGTGAGTACTCTGTGACCTCTCAGAGAACACAGAGAACAGTGAAATGATGAGACCATCAGAGCCACATTCAGACTTCAAACAGTATTTCATAATAAACATCCAAGACTGAGATATGCTGTGATTCTATTTTTAATTCTAACAGGAAGTACTACACATCGATTCCAGGTTAGTGGACAGGTTAGTGACACATCATGAAACTCTAGGCATAACTGACAAAAACTGGGGGGAGAAATGATAACACAAATGTTGCTATTCCAATCAGAACAGGGGTGGAGGGTAAAAGAGAGGGATATTGACAAAAAAATCCCTGGAGAAAGATCATGTTTCTGGGGAGGGAGTGAGGGAGGGAGGGAAGGAGAGGGGGAGATGGGGAAGTGAGCGGTCACTGCAGGAGGCTCCGCAAAGAGGAGGGGTCTTCTGGTGCACACACACACACACACACACACACACACACACACACACACACACACACACACACACACACACACACACACACACACACACACACACACACACACACACACACACACACACACACACACACACACACACACACACACACACACACACACACACACACACACAAGGCCATCAGATCATCAACACAGGGGCCCCACAAGGGTGCGTGCTCAGCCCCATCCTGTACTCCCTGTTCACCCATGACTGCGCAGATGACACAGTAGTGACACAGTAGTAGGCCTGATTACCAACAATGACGGGACAGCCTACAGGGAGGAGGTGAGGGCCCTGGGAGTATGGTGTCAGGAAAGCAACCTCTCACTCAATGTCAACCAAACAAAGGAGATCATCGTGGACTTCAGGAAACAGCAGAGGGCGCACACCCCTATCCACATCGACGGGACCACAGTGGAGAAGGTGGAAAGCTTTAAGTTCCTTGGCATGCACATCACCGACAACCTGAAATGGTCCACCCACACAGACAGTGTGGTGAAGAAGGCGCAACAGCACCTCTACAACCTCAGGAGGCTGAAGAATTGTGGCTTGTCACCTGAAACCCTCAAACTTTTCCAGATGCACAATTGAGAGCATCCCGTCGGGCTGCATCACCGCCTGGTACGGCAACTGCACCACCTGCAACCACAGGGCCCTCCAGAGGGTGGTGCGGTCTGCCCAACGCATCACTGGGGGAAGAACTACCTGCCCTCCATGTCACCTACAGCACCCGATGTCACAGGAAGGCCAAAAAGATAATCAAGGACAACAACCACCCGAGCCACTGCCTGTTCACACCGCTATCATCCAGAAGGCGAGGTCAGTACAGGTGCATCAAAGCTGGGACTGAGAGACTGAAAAACAGCTTCTATCTCAAGGCCATCAGACTGTTAAATAGCCATCACTAGCCAGCTTCCACTCGGTTACTCAATCCTGCACCTTAGAGTCTGCTGCCCAATGTACATAGACTTGGAATCACTGGCCACTTTAATAATGGAACACCAGTCACTTTAACAATGTTTACATACTACTTTACTCATCTCATATGTATATTCTGTATTCTATACTACTGTATTTTAGTCAATGCCACTCCAACATTGCTCGATCTAATATTTATCTGTTTCTTAATTCCATTAGTTTACTTTTATGTTTGTGTGTAATTGTTGTGAATTGTTAGATATTACTGCACTGTTGGAACTAGGAACACAATAATTTCTCTACACCCACAATAACATCTGCTAAATATGTGTATGTGACCAATACAATTTGAATTGATTTGACTTAAAAGACACCATCTGATTCAGGAGACCAGCCTGGGGCCACAGATGCATGTTTGCGGCCTATGTAAGAGCAGAATGCAGTGATGTGTGTAATAGCATGTGTAACGATTCTCGTCCTCTTCTTCTGACAAGGAGTAGAAAGGATCGGACCAAAATGCAGCGTGGTACGTATCCATAATGATTTAATGATTTAATGAATACAAAATACAAAAGAACAAGAGAATCAAAAAGAAAACCGAAACAGTCCCGAATGGTGCAAACACTGAAATGGAAAAATAAATACCCACGAAACACAGGTGGAAAAAGGCTACCTGCCTCTAATTGAGAACCATACCAGGCCAAACGCAAAAACACAACATAGAAAACGGAACATAGACAACCCACCCAACTCACGCCCTGACCATATTAAAACAAAGACATAACAAAAGAACTAAGGTCAGAACGTGACAGCATGCCAGATGAGTACGCACTTTATGGTTGATTACATCATTGGTCCTAAGGTCAGTGTACTGTGTAAGATAGAACTGGTCCATCAGGCCGGGCCGGTATACGGGCGGGTAATTCTAAAGCTCAGGCAGCCCGAGCAGCCTCCTCATACAAACCCATCTCACATCCCAAAACAATAGTAGCCATTAACATCCTCTCTTACTCTCTCTCTCTTTCCAGTTCACAGAGATTAAGTACATTAAACGTGGCCAAACACTTACTTTAAGATCAAAGCAAACGCCTCAGGGCTCGCTCTGACCCATGATGAAAACAACAGGACGTATACACACACACACACACACACACACACACACACACACACACACACACACACACACACACACACACACACACACACACACACACACACACACACACACACACACACACACACACACACACACACACACACACACACACACACACACACACACACACACACACACACACACACACACACACACACCTCAGGGCTCGCTCTGACCCATGATGAAAACAACAGGACGTACACACACACACACACACACACACACACACACACACACACACACACACACACACACACACACACACACACACACACACACACACACACACACACACACACACACACACACACACACACACACACACACACACACACACACACACGCCTCAGGCTGTGCTGGGTCCAATAATTGCCGTATTAGTGATAAGTAATGTTATTAAAAGCATTACATAAGGTTATTGGGGATAAGTCTTGGGAAGTATACTGTAGGGCATCAGAAACACACTACTACTACACCCTTATTAAGTAAACAGTAAGCTATATATCAACTCTGGATGGTGTGGGGCAACGGGATTGCCTACACTCCTGGATAGCTACAGCACTTCATTGTCTCTGGGTAATGTAGGTTTGGCTAGGGTTTGTATAGCAATAGGACAGCAGGTAACCTAGCGGTTCAGAGCGTTGGGCTCACTTTTCTGCCACTGAGCATATGAAACTCCAATGTGACTGGGTTGGGCAGATATAAGGTTCCTCATATACATATAGCCTATATAGCCGTTATATACATATATAGCCTTTAGAAAGTATTCACACCCCTTTTCTACACAGTTTAGCCATCCTTTACCTCTGAAGAATCTTATGTTTGTGAATCAGTTTCAACACGTGTGATAACAGTAAAACCTTCAATACAATATGTACAACACATTAATGGCATGGGCAGACTGTAGAAAGCACTTGGGTATTTCAAACAGGTTACTTCCACCTATTTCTTTTAACCCTGACCTGCCCAATGTGTTCTCAAAGGTCGACCTCTATAAGCAGCGCTTTATTGCACCTATTCTGGCTGCAATAAGCTAATGGATTTCTGGTGCTCTATTCATACAGCCACTTAGATCAATCCCCAAGCCTTTACATCATCACATGCCGAATACTACGCTGACCCAGACAAGACAAGGTAGCTGATAATTATTTCATACTTGGCAAAGAAATGTATTCTTGTGTGTTGGAAAAATGAAAACCCACCCACTTTTCAATTATGATATGAAAAAAGGATGCCACAGCACAGACAGACGCATGACTCACTGTGTGAGCGACGTAGTGACTGACTGATGTGATGCCAAAGTCCCATGACATGCAGATGGTCACAGGCCCCGGCACTAAGCCTTCACTTCCTATCCACAGCATCACTGGAATGTGCCCAATGTATAGGACCCTTCCTACCTAGAACATATCTACATCTCGTATCTACATCGAAGCTAGAATGTACACTGAGTAACAACACATTAAGGACACCTGCTCTTTCCATGACATAGAATGACCATGAGAAAGCTATGATCCCTTATTAATGTCACTTATTAAACACTTCAATCAAATCAAACTTTATTTGTCACATGCACCAAATACAACAGTGTAGACCTTACCATGAAATGGTTACTTACAAGCCCTTAACCAACAGTGTATACCTTACCATGAAATGGTTACTTACAAGCCCTTAACCAACAGTGTAGACCTTACCATGAAATGGTTACTTACAAGCCCTTAACCAGCAGTGATATATATATATATATGCCATTTAGCGGACGCTTTTATCCAAAGCGACTTACAGTCATGTGTGCATACATTCTACGTATGGGTGGTCCCGGGAATCAAACCCACTACCCTGGCGTTACAAGCGCCATGCTCTACCAACTGAGCTACAGAAGGACCACTGATATATCATTATATATCAGTGTAGACCTTACCATGAAATGGTTACTTACAAGCCCTTAACCAACAGTGTAGACCTTACTGTGAAATGGTTACTTACAAGCCCTTAACCAACAGTGTAGACCTTACTGTGAAATGGTTACTTACAAGCCCTTAACCAACATTGTAGACCTTACTGTGAAATGGCTACTTTACAAGCCCTTAAGCAACAGTGTAGACCTTACTGTGAAATGGCTACTTTACAAGCCCTTAACCAACAAGCCCTTAACCAACAGTGTAGACCTTACTGTGAAATGGTTACTTTACAAGCCCTTCAAGAAGAGTTAAGAAGATATTTACCAAATAAACTAAAGTAAAACATAATAAAAAGTAACACAAAATAACAATAACGAGGCTTTATACGGGGGTACCGGTACAGAGTCAATGTGTGGGGGTACAGGTTAGTTGAGGTCATTTGTACTTGTAGGTAGGGGTGAAATGACTATGCATAGATAATAAACAGCGAGTAGCAGCAGCTTATAAAACAAATGGGGAGGGGGGGGGTGTCAATGTAATAGTCCGGTGGCCATTTGATTAATTGTGCAATCAATGTGTAGATGGTGGGGAGGAGACAAGTTTAAAAAATATTTTCAAGCCTTGAGACAATTGAGACAAGGAATGTGTATGTGTTCCATTCAGAGGGTGAATGGGCAAGACAAAATCATGAATTGCCTTTGACCGGGGTATGATTGTAGATGCCTGGCGCATCGGTTGGTTTCAAGAACTGCAACGCTGCTGGGTTTTTCACACTCAACAGTTTCCCATGTGTATCAAGAAGGGTCCACCACCCAAAGAACATCCAGCCAACTTGACATAACTCTGGGAAGCATTGGAGTCAACATGGTCCAGCATCCCTGTGGAACACTTTCAACACATTGCAGAGTCCATTCCCTGATGAATTGAGACTGTTCTGAGGGCAAAAGGGGGGGATGCAACTCAATATTAGGAAAGTGTTCCTAATGTTTGGTATACTCAGTGTATAGAATTAAGCCTACCCCATTACCCAAAACATCAGCCTAAGATGGACACCAGACTGAGTCATCAGACTGACTGAACACAACAAAGTGGGGAGAGTATTTTACAGAGAAAGAGAGAGAGAGAGAAAAAAAGTCAGAAAGAAACTGAGAGAGAGAGAGAGAGAGAGAGAGAGAGAGAGAGAGAGAGAGAGAGAGAGAGAGAGAGAGAGAGAGTGAGAGAGAGAGAGAGTGTGAGAGAGAGAGAGTCAGAAAGAAACTGAGAAAGAGAGAGAGAGCATTTTGTACCATTCTCTAGATCTGTCATTCCAGCAGTTTCAAAGAATCCTGTTTTCTGACTAGATCCAGGAAGAATTTATCCAACATGTTGGCTGATGTACACAAGCAAAAAACAAATCCCTTATGGGAGGGATTCAATTATGAGCTTTGTGGGAAGAAGGGGCCAGGAAGCATGGCCATGATTGTCAGAGTCCGACATGTGATGTGACGGAAACATGAAACATCCATGGTTCAATCAGCTCTGGGAGTCTGAGTAGGGAACTTCAGCTCGACTGACACTGGACACCTAAATGCAAAATGGAGCATGTCAAACAGACTGGGGGAAAGGCGGAGTTGACTGTTCTTGCTTATTACGTGACATGACCAGAAAAACTCTGGGCCCTAGTTATAGCCCAACCTACACACTCCTTTCAGAGAAGTGAGGATGAAAAAAAAGGGGTACAATAGAAATCATAATTTCCAGTAAGCATTAGCATTAAGTATTGTCACTGTTCTAAAAAAGCAATCAGGAAGTCCAATCAGAAGTGTTCCCAATGAGCTGTGTGGCTTATGCATCCTTCTCCAATGATACAGCTAAATCATCGACTTATTTCATTTATCCATTATTTTACCACGAAAACACATTCTCATTTACAGCAACAACCTGGGGAATAGTTACAGTGGAGAGGAGGGGGATGAATGAGCCAATTGCATTGGTTTTTATTAGGTGACAGTTTGGGAATTTAGCCAGGACACCAGGGTTAACACCCCTACTCTTACGATAAGTGCCATGGGATCTTTAATGACCTCAGAGAGTCAGGACACCCGTTTAAAATTCCAGCCGAATGACAGCCCCCTACACAGGGCAGTGTCCCCAATCACTGCCCTGGGGTATTGAGATATTTTTAGATCAGAGGAAAGAGTGCCTCCTACTGGCCATCCATCACCACTTCCAGCAGCACCTGGTGTCCCATCCAGGGACTACCCAGGAACAACCCTGCTTAGCTTCAGAAGCAAGCCAGCAGTAGTATGCAGGGTGGTATGCTGCTGGCATCAACAACAGTCTTGATGGGAAGGGAAGGGGGCCATTACTACGGCAACAGGGGGGGAGAAGGAGAGTGCAAGGGTGAGAGAGATAGAGAGAGAGAGGGAGTCAAGAAGTGAGAAAAACAGGCAGAGATGTGTGATGGGGAGGGGAGAGAATTCTGGGACATAAAGTGAGTGAAAGACAGTGACGTAAGAGACTAAGACAATTAAAGAGAGAATAAATAGAGAACAAAGGAAAATAAAATAATATCTTTTCTTAAGCATTGAGAAAAGACAATGGGCAGTTAAGTCTTCTTTAACTCTGGGAACATGGGGATTGGGGAATAACTGAGGGGCAATTACAGGACATCACTAAGATGTATGTAGAGAAATCCCATCAAAACTAACATTACCAGTACATCGATGGTGGACAATAATCACTGGTTGACAGTGGAGGTATGGCCGATTAATTAGGGCCGATTTCAAGATTTCATAATAATCGGTAATCTGCCTTTTTGGACTCCGATTATGGATGATTACATTGCAATCCACGAGGACATTGTGTGGCAGTCTGACCACCTTTTACACAAGCGCAGCATCAAGAGGACCTTGTGGCTGCAAGAAGCCAAGGTAAGTTGCTAGCTAGCATTAAACGTATCTTATAAAAAAACAATCAATCTTCACATAATCACTAGTTAACTACACATGGTTGATGATATTACTAGGTTAACTAGTTTGTTCTGCATTGCATCTAATCAATGCGGTGCCTGTTAATTTATCATCGAATCACAGCCTACTTCAACTTGATGATTTAACAAAAGCGCATTCACGAAAAAAGCACAATCATTGCAATAATGTACCAAACCATAAGCGTCAATGCCTTTCTTCAAATCAATACAAGTATACTTTTTAAAACCTGCATACAGTATGTAGTTAAAATAAAATTCATGTTAGCAGGCAATATTAACTAGGGAAATTGTGTCACTTCTCTTGCTTTCAGTGCCAGCAGAGTCAGGGTATATGCAGCAGTGTGGGCCGCATGGCTCGTTGCGAACAGTTGAAAGACCATTTATTCCTAACAAAGACCGTAATTAATTTGCCAGAATTGTACATGACATAACATTGAAGGTTGTACAATGTAACAGCAATATTTAGACTTAGGGTTGCCACCCGTTTGATAAAATACGTAACGGTTCCATATTTCACTGAAAGAATAAACGTTGTCTCAACAACCTGGTCGCATTCCGCTTCGCTCCACAGGTAGTATCACATTTTCATTTCATTTCATTACAGTACAACGGTTTGATTTGTTTGATCGTAGCTAGCTACATAGCTAGCTACATAGCCGTCTTTGTATCAAAGATAATTGTGTAGTCTAGAGCGATTTTCTAGGTTAGCTAGCCAGCTATTGTCGTTCTTTTAACGCAAGGTAACGTAATCAACACTGCTAGCTAGCCAGCTAGCCCCCGAATAGCAGCACTGTAGAAACTATTACACTCAACGGAACGACTTGATTAGTGTAGTGTCAACAACGCAGCCACTGCCAGCTAGCCTACAAAGTCAACAACGCAGCCACTGCCAGCTAGCCTACTTCAGCAGTACTGTATCATTTTAGTCAATAAGATTCTTGCTACGTAAGCTTAACTTTCTGAACACTCGAGACGTGTAGTCCACTTGTCATTCCAATCTCCTTTGCATTAGCGTAGCCTCTTCTGTAGCCTGTCAACTATGTGTCTGTCTATCCCTGTTCTCTCCTCTCTGCACAGACCATACAAATGCTCCACACCGCGTGGCCGCGGCCACCCTAATCTGGTGGTCCCAGCGCGCACGACCCACGTGGAGTTCCAGGTCTCCGGTAGCCTCTGGAACTGCCGATCTGCGGCCAACAAGGCAGAGTTCATCTCAGCCTATGCCTCCCTCCAGTCCCTCGACTTCTTGGCACTGACGGAAACATGGATCACCACAGATAACACTGCTACTCCTACTGCTCTCTCTTCGTCCGCCCACGTGTTCTCGCACACCCCGAGAGCTTCTGGTCAGCGGGGTGGTGGCATCGGGATCCTCATCTCTCCCAAGTGGTCATTCTCTCTTTCTCCCCTTACCCATCTGTCTATCGCCTCCTTTGAATTCCATGCTGGTCACAGTTACCAGCCCTTTCAAGCTTAACATCCTTATCATTTATCACCCTCCAGGTTCCCTCGGAGAGTTCATCAATGAGCTTGATGCCTTGATAAGCTCCTTTCCTGAGGACGGCTCACCTCTCACAGTTCTGGGCGACTTTAACCTCCCCACGTCTACCTTTGACTCATTCCTCTCTGCCTCCTTCTTTCCACTCCTCTCCTCTTTTGACCTCACCCTCTCACCTTCCCCCCATACTCACAAGGCAGGCAATACGCTCGACCTCATCTTTACTAGATGCTGTTCTTCCACTAACCTCATTGCAACTCCCCTCCAAGTCTCCGACCACTACCTTGTATCCTTTTCACTCTCGCTCTCATCCAACACTTCCCACACTGCCCCTACTCGGATGGTATCGCGCCGTCCCAACCTTCGCTCTCTCTCCCCCGCTACTCTCTCCTCTTCCATCATCCTATCATCTCTTCCCTCTGCTCAAACCTTCTCCAACCTATCTCCTGATTCTGCCTCCTCAACCCTCCTCTCCTCCCTTTCTGCATCCTTTGACTCTCTATGTCCCCTATCCTCCAGGCCGGCTCGGTCCTCCCCTCCCGCTCCGTGGCTCGACGACTCATTGCGAGCTCACAGAACAGGGCTCCGGGCAGCCGAGCGGAAATGGAGGAAAACTCCCCTCCCTGCGGACCTGGCATCCTTTCACTCCCTCCTCTCTACATTTTCCTCCTCTGTCTCTGCTGCTAAAGCCACTTTCTACCACTCTAAATTCCAAGCATCTGCCTCTAACCCTAGGAAGCTCTTTGCCACCTTCTCCTCCCTCCTGAATCCTCCTCCCCCCTCCTCCCTCTCTGCAGATGACTTCGTCAACCATTTTGAAAAGAAGGTCGACGACATCCGATCCTCGTTTGCTAAGTCAAACGACACCGCTGGTTCTGCTCACACTGCCCTACCCTGTGCTCTGACCTCTTTCTCCCCTCTCTCTCCAGATGAAATCTCGCGTCTTGTGACGGCCGGCCGCCCAACAACCTGCCCACTTGACCCTATCCCCTCCTCTCTTCTCCAGACCATTTCCGGAGACCTTCTCCCTCACCTCACCTCGCTCATCAACTCATCCCTGACCGCTGGCTACGTCCCTTCCGTCTTCAAGAGAGCGAGAGTTGCACCCCTTCTGAAAAAACCTACACTCGATCCCTCCGATGTCAACAACTACAGACCAGTATCCCTTCTTTCTTTTCTCTCCAAAACTCTTGAACGTGTCGTCCTTGGCCAGCTCTCCCGCTATCTCTCTCAGAATGACCTTCTTGATCCAAATCAGTCAGGTTTCAAGACTAGTCATTCAACTGAGACTGCTCTTCTCTGTATCACGGAGGCGCTCCGCACCGCTAAAGCTAACTCTCTCTCCTCTGCTCTCATCCTTCTAGACCTATCGGCTGCCTTCGATACTGTGAACCATCAGATCCTCCTCTCCACCCTCTCCGAGTTGGGCATCTCCGGCGCGGCCCACGCTTGGATTGCGTCCTACCTGACAGGTCGCTCCTACCAGGTGGCGTGGCGAGAATCTGTCTCCTCACCACGCGCTCTCACCACTGGTGTCCCCCAGGGCTCTGTTCTAGGCCCTCTCCTATTCTCGCTATACACCAAGTCACTTGGCTCTGTCATAACCTCACATGGTCTCTCCTATCATTGCTATGCAGACGACACACAATTAATCTTCTTCTTTCCCCCTTCTGATGACCAGGTGGCGAATCGCATCTCTGCATGTCTGGCAGACATATCAGTGTGGATGACGGATCACCACCTCAAGCTGAACCTCGGCAAGACGGAGCTGCTCTTCCTCCCGGGGAAGGACTGCCCGTTCCATGATCTCGCCATCACGGTTGACAACTCCATTGTGTCCTCCTCCCAGAGCGCTAAGAACCTTGGCGTGATCCTGGACAACACCCTGTCGTTCTCAACTAACATCAAGGCGGTGGCCCGTTCCTGTAGGTTCATGCTCTACAACATCCGCAGAGTACGACCCTGCCTCACACAGGAAGCGGCGCAGGTCCTAATCCAGGCACTTGTCATCTCCCGTCTGGATTACTGCAACTCGCTGTTGGCTGGGCTCCCTGCCTGTGCCATTAAACCCCTACAACTCATCCAGAATGCCGCAGCCCGTCTGGTGTTCAACCTTCCCAAGTTCTCTCACGTCACCCCGCTCCTCCGCTCTCTCCACTGGCTTCCAGTTGAAGCTCGCATCCGCTACAAGACCATGGTGCTTGCCTACGGAGCTGTGAGGGGAACGGCACCTCAGTACCTCCAGGCTCTGATCAGGCCCTACACCCAAACAAGGGCACTGCGTTCATCCACCTCTGGCCTGCTCGCCTCCCTACCACTGAGGAAGTAAAGTTCCCGCTCAGCCCAGTCAAAACTGTTCGCTGCTCTGGCCCCCCAATGGTGGAACAAACTCCCTCACGACGCCAGGACAGCGGAGTCAATCACCACCTTCCGGAGACACCTGAAACTCCACCTCTTTAAGGAATACCTAGGATAGGATAAAGTAATCCTTCTCACCCCCCCCTTAAAAGATTTAGATGCACTATTGTAAAGTGGCTGGTCCACTGGATGTCATAAGGTGAATGCACCAATTTGTAAGTCGCTCTGGATAAGAGCGTCTGCTAAATGACTTAAATGTAAATGTAATGTAAATGAAATGATCATTTCTGGATTTGACCATGTTAATGACCAAAAGGCTCATATTTCTGTGTGTTTATTATATTATAATTAAGTATATGATTCATTCAAACAGCAGCTCTTAGCAATGCTGGGATGCACAGCGCTGTTTATGACTTCAAGGCTATCAACTCCAGAGATTAGGCTGGCAATACTAAAGTGCCTATAAGAACATCCAATAGTCAAAGGTTAATGAAATACAAACGGTATAGCGAGAAATAGTCCTATAATTCCTATAATAACTACAACCTAAAACTTCTTAACTGGGAATATTGATGTTAAAAGGAACCACCATCTTTCATACAGTTGAAGTTGGAAGTTTACATACACCTTAGCCAAATACATTTTAACTCAGTTTTTCACAATTCCTGCCATCTAATCCTAGTAAAAATTCCACAAGCTTCCCACAATAAGTTGGGTGAATTTTGGCCAATTTCTCCTGACAGAGCTGGTGTAACTGAGTCAGGTTTGTAGGCCTCCTTGCTCACACACACTTTTTCAGTTCTGCCCACAAATGTTCTAAAGGATGAGGTCAGGGCTTTGTGAAGGCCACTCCAATACCTTGACGTTGTTGTCCTTATGCCATTTTCCACAACTTTGGAAGTATGCTTGGGGTCATTGTCCATTTGGAAGACCCATTTGCGATCAAGCTTTAACTTCCTGACTGATGTCTTGAGATGTTGCTTCAATATATCCACATAAGTTCCCCTCCTCATGATGCCATCTATTTTGTGAAGTGCACCAGTCTCTCCTGCAGCAAAGCACCTCCACCACATGATGCTGCCACCCCCTGTGTTTCACAGTTGGGCCCTCCCATCCCACGCTTGGGCCCTATTCTTCGGCTTGCAAGCTTCCTGTCACGCCCTGACCTGAGAGAGCCTTTTCATGTCTCTTTTTTTGGTTTGGTCAGGGTGTGATTTGGGTGGGCATTCTATGTTGTGTTTTCTATGTTTCTTTATTTCTATGTTTTGGCCGGGTATGGTTCTCAATCAGGGACAGCTGTCTATTGTTGTCTCTGATTGGGAATCATACTTAGGTAGCCCTTTTTCCTTCCTTCAGTGTGGGTAGTTGACTTGTGTTAGTGGCACTTAGCCCTCGTATGGTTCACGGTCGTTTTGTATTGTTTATTGTTGACATTAGAAATCAAGGAAAATGTACGCTGACGACACTGCACTTTGGTCCACTACTTTTGACGGCCGTGACACTCCCTTTTTGCTCTAAACATAACGATGGTCATTATGGCCAAACAGTTCTATTTTTGTTTCATCAGACCAGAGGACATTTCTCCAAAAAGTACGATCTTTGTCCCCATGTGCCGTTGCAAACCGTAGTCCGACTTTTTTTTGGCAGTTTTGGACAAGTAGCTTCTTCCTTGCTTAGCGGCCTTTCAGGTTATGTCGATATGGAGCTTGTTTTACTGTGGATATAGATACTTTTGTACCTGTTTCCTCCAGCATCTTCACAAGGTCCTTTGCTGTTGTTATGGGTTTGAGTTGCACTTTTCGCATCAAAGTACGTTCATCTCTAGGAGACAGAACGCATCTCCTTCCTGAGCGGTATGACAGCTGCGTGGTCCCATGGTGTTTATACTTGCGTACTATTGTTTGTACAGATGAACGTGGTACCTTCAGGCTTTTGGAAATTTCTCCCAACGATGAACCAGAATTGTGGAGGTCTACAATTTATTTTCCAGACAGGTCTACCATTTTATCTGAGGTCTTGGCTGATTTCTTCTGTTTTTCCCATGATGTCAAGCAAAGAGGCACTGAGTTTGAAGGTAGGCCTTGACATTTATCCACATGTACACCTCCAATCACCTCAAGGTATGTCAATTGCCCTATCAGAAGCTTCTAAAGCCGTACCATTGTTAAAAGGCACATTCAACTTAGTGTATGTAAACTTCTGACCCACTGGAATTGTGATACAGTGAATTATAAGTGAAATAATGTGTCTGTAAACAATTGTTGGAAAAATGACTTGTGTCATGCACAAAGTGGATGTCTTAACCGACATGCCAAAACTATAGTTTGTTAACAAGAAATGTGTGGAGTGGTTGAAACACTTAGGTTGGAGTCATTAAAACTAGTTTATGTAAACGTCCGACTTCAACTGTATGTTCTCATGTTCCGAGCAAGGAACTTAAACATTAGCTTTTTTTACATGGCACATATTGCACTTTTACTTTCTTCCCCAAAACTGTGTTTTTGCATTATTTAAACCAAATTGAACACGTTTAATTATTTATTTGAGACTAAATTGAATTTATTTTCAGGTATTATATTAAGTTAAAACAAAAGTGTTCATTAAGTATTGTTGTAATTGTCATTTAATACAAATGTGTATATACGTATATAAAAAATTGGCAGATTAATCGGTATTAATCAGAATCGGTCGACCTCTAGTTGACAGCAATCAGTGGTGGACAGCAATCAGTGGTGGACAGCATTACACAGCCAGGTACAGTGTGATGTTAGACAGTACTGAGTAGGGATCCACGGTGCCAATGTCTGTACTGTCTACAGACTGACAGCAGTTGTTAACACAGGGAGGAAAACAGTCAGAGGTGTCACACACTCAGCAGGCACATGGAAGTATGAACAGACATAGCATACATACATAGATCAACACGTGTCAGGAAAAAGAAACTACACTGCTGGTGTAGTAAGTGCTTTACATCACTCATCACTGTACAGGCCTGTAATCAAACTCTATCTGGGAGAAAACAGATCCTTCAGGCTACACTCTGGGACTGGAGAAAAGGAAACATCCCTGGTAGGTCCCAAGCTGTGTACCGGTACGTCCCAAGCTGTGTACCGGTACGTCCCAAGCTGTGTACCGGTAGATCCCAAGCTGTGTACCGGTAGGTCCCAAGCTGTGTACCGGTAGGTCCCAAGCAGTGTACCGGTACGTCCCAGGCAGTGTACCGGTACGTCCCAGGCAGTGTACCGGTAGGTCCCAGGCTGTGTACCGGTAGGTCCCAGGCAGTGTACCGGTACGTCCCAGGCTGTGTACCGGTACGTCCCAGGCTGTGTACCGGTAGGTCCCAAGCAGTGTACCGGTAGGTCCCAAGCAGTGTACCGGTAGGTCCCAGGCTGTGTACCGGTAGGTCCCAGGCAGTGTACCGGTAGGTCCCAGGCAGTGTACCGGTAGGTCCCAGGCAGTGTACCGGTAGGTCCCAGGCAGTGTACCGGTAGGGCCCAAGCAGTGAACCGGTAGGTCCCAAGCAGTGTATTTTTTTCAAAGGTTCGTCTGCCCTACATGGTTCTGTTGGTGGGAAGAACATTCAGCTATCCTTTCCCAAAACACAGTCCAGCCCACACTCTGCACATGACAGATAAGAAAGAGTACATACAGTACTTCTATTACACTCAAACTACCATTGCTTTTCAGCACTTTGATGGACATGACCTTGAAGATAAAAGAGACAAGCTTTAGACGTTGACATGAAGAGATTCGGTATAGTGAGCAGAAACATTCTGTAGAGTAGAGAAATAACATCGACGTATGTGAATGAAAATTATGACTTAAGTAGCCAACAAGGGGAATGTGGAACGCATGAACTAAGACGTCATAAAGACGTCATTCTAGAATATGAAAACAAGAGGACACTAAACATAAACCATGTGTCTTTTGTGCCTTTTGTGGAGAAACAACAATTTTCTTATTTACATATTTTCCAAATATGTAATTTTCCAAACATTCGCTTTCAGAGAGAACATAAATCACTGTCACGTTATTTTGGAAAATAAAATATGTTTTGTGACAGAGCTCATATTGAACCACTCCTCTGGAGAGGGACAATGAAAAAAATAGGGAGAAAAGAAAGATAGAAGGAGTAAGAAGACAGAGCTGAGGAAGAAAGAGAGAGGTAGAGAGGTAGAGAGAGTGAGAGAGGGAGAGAGGAAGGAGGGAGCCCAGTCTGTGGCTGACCTGTGAGACTAAACAGAACTTGCTTTAAATGGCATTCATTCCATGGGCTGGCAAATTGCAGTGGGATAGTTTTCCATTACATTCTTTAGTCTGTATACTTTTACAAAGTCAAGTTACCCTAGGTCAAACTCTGCTCTCAGTAAGCCTCCCCTCTCTCTCTCTCTCTCTCTCTCTCTCTCTCTCTCTCTCTCTCTCTCTCTCTCTCTCTCTCTCTCTCTCTCTCTCTCTCTTTGTGCCCCCCCCCTCTCTCTTTCTCTCACGCTATCTCTCTGTCACTCACAGTAACTCTCTGCCTCTCCCTCTGTCTCTTTCTCTCTATCTCTCTCTCGCTCTGTGTGTCAGTCTGAGTGTGCGTAGGCATGCATGTGTGTGATTGTGTGTGTATGTGTGAAGAGAAAGCCTTTTTAGGTTATCAGAAACAGGATTTGTTCCCTGGTCTTCTGGTTTCCTCATAGTATTTCAACAGCCACTTCCTCGTTTCTGTTCACCCTTTTGTCGTCGTTATCATCATAAAGCAGTGTACTGGTACAGTAGGTCCCAAGCAATGTACTGATAGGTCCCAAGTAGTGCCCTAGTAGGTCCCAAGCAGTGTACCGGTAGTGTACCGGTAGAGTAGGTCCCAAGTAGTGCACTAGTAGGTCCCAAGTAGTGCACTAGTAGGTCCCAAGCAGTGTACCGGTAGAGTAGGTCCCAAGCAGTGTACCGGTAGAGTAGGTCCCAAGCAGTGCACTAGTAGGTCCCAAGCAGTGTACCGGTAGAGTAGGTCCCAAGTAGTGCACTAGTAGGTCCCAAGTAGTGCACTAGTAGGTCCCAAGTAGTGCACCGGTAGAGTAGGTCCCAAGCAGTGTACCGGTAGAGTAGGTCCCAAGCAGTGCACTAGTAGGTCCCAAGCAGTGTACCGGTAGAGTAGGTCCCAAGCAGTGTACCGGTAGAGTAGGTCCCAAGTAGTGAACTAGTAGAGTAGGTCCCAAGTAGTGAACTAGTAGAGTAGGTCCCAAGCAGTGTACCGGTAGAGTAGGTCCCAAGCAGTGTACCGGTAGAGTAGGTCCCAAGCAGTGTACCGGTAGAGTAGGTCCCAAGCAGTGTACCGGTAGAGTAGGTCCCAAGCAATGTACTTGTAAGTCCCAAGCAATGTACTGGTAGGTGCCAAGCACCATAATCATCATCGTCATCACTATTACTATAATCACAATCACCATTACCATAGACATCACCATCATCATCATTCTTCAGGGCGCATTGTGCAGTGTGCAGCCAGTCAGACATCATAAACCATGACCACATGCCAACCACAGGTCTCAACCTCACTAACTAACAAACCAACCACAACCTCCAGTTAACCATCTCCATGACAACTGGTATACAGTAACAGTCTATTCTACTGTAAGACATCATATTGTATTCTGTCTGTCCATGACCACTGAGAAACAACAGTGTTTTACTCCACCCATGGGAAACACTGACACATCCCTGAAGAAAACACTCCACTGAGCCCTTCCATTGGTTCATAGCACCTGACCAGTCCAGTATTATGGTCATTGATAGGTCAAGGGGAATCCTTGTCACAGTCCAAATATTTGACCAAGCCATTTCACTAGGAGAAAATGTTGTGTTGGCATTTGGTGGGTGGCAAGTCCAAACACCCTCTCATTATAAACTACACAGGGGCAGTTATCTACACTCACACACACGCTCATGCACACACACATACACAACACACACACTACCTCCCCACACATAATGTAAATTATAGTCACGAATAGGGTTGTACATTTTGTGTAATATTCAGAGGTGGAAACTTTCTGTGGGAATTAACAGGGATATATGTGAATTAATGGGCATATATGGAAATTAATGGAAATATATGCAAATTAATACGAATACCATTTAAATGTAGATATGTTTAGCATTGAATAGATTTACCATATCATATGGAGACAGAAACAAACCTTTCACCTTATCATAATTAGACATAATTGCAAATGATTAAATCCTTCCAATAGAAATATAAAACACATTTAAACTTTAATTAAATGAGTTGACTCTTCACATGGGATGATTTCACTGAACAACAAAAGAAAGGGAATATTGAATGATCCCCAACTATCCACCACATCTCCCAAAAAAGTTTTCAAAATAAATCTGTAAAATGGTAGTCTAGAAACTAAAGCTTTGGTTGTCTTCCTCTCAGGCTTCCATGTCTTCTCCCTGGACCTCCTCAATGTCCACCTCTTGAACATCAGACTCTAAGGCCCCATTTCCACTGTCACTTTCCAACCTTGTTGAGGCTGGCTCGTTGTCAGGCTCAAAAAGCCTCAAATTTTCCCGGATGGCCACCAATTTTTTAACCCTTGTATTGTTAAGCCTGTTGCGCACTTTGGTGTGTGTTCCCAAACAAGGATCAGTTGCGCTCTGAGGTGGCTGTTCTTGTTGGGATTTGGAGAATGATAGAGGGAACAAGGGAAAGAGCCTCAGATCCACAAAGTCCCTTCCACCAGGTGGCTGATATGTTGGCATGACTGCCATATTGCATCTCCATCCCAAAGCCTTTGCTTGGAAGTGTACTTCACCAGACTGCCAAGAACCTTGCCCTCATCAGGCCAAGGGGGCGAGACACGGTAGTGATGACAACAACGGCCTTGTTGATCTCTGCACCAGACAGGATGCTGTTGACAGCATACTTGGGGTCCAACATGTATGCTGCGGTGTGTATGGGCTTCAGGCAGAAGTCTTCAAGCTTTTTGATGCATTTCAGAACTGCAGTTTCCTCTGCTTGGAGCAACAGTGAATTGGGCAGGGCAGTACGGTTTCTTGTCTTACATCTGCAAGCAGAGTCTGAACATCAGACAGGATGGCATTGTCTCCCTCAATCCGTGCAATGACTACTGTTATAGGTTTCAGGAGTTTCAGGCTGCTTACCACTCTCTCCCATAATACATCATCCAGGAGGATCCTCTTGATGGGGCTGTCCATATCGGCAGACTGTGATATGGCCATTTCTTGGAGAGACTCCTTCACCTCCAGGAGACTGTCAAACATGATAACAACATCACCCCAACAGGTGTTGCTGGGCAGCTTCAATGTGGTGCTCTTATTCTTCTCACTTTGCTTGGTAAGGTAGATTACTGCTATAACGTAATGACCCTTCACATACCTAACCTTTTCCTTTGCTCTCTTGTAGAGTGTATCCATTGTTTTCAGTGCCATATTGTCCTTGAGGAGCAGATTCAATGCATGAGCAGCACAGCCAATGGGTGTGATGTGAGGGTAGGACTCCTCCACTTTAGACCAAGCAGCCTTCATGTTCGCAGCATTGTCTGTCACCAGTGCAAATACCTTCTGTGGTCCAAGGTAATTAGTGACTGCCTTCAGCTCATCTGCAATGTAGAGACCGGTGTGTCTGTTGTCCCTTGTGTCTGTGCTCTTGTAGAATACTGGTTGAGTGGTGAAGATGATGTAGTTAATTATTCCTTAACCACGAATAATCGACCACCCATCAGAGATGATTGCAATACAGTGTGCTTTCTCTATGATTTGCTTGACATTCACTTGAACTCTGTTGAACTCTGCATCCAGGAAATTAGTAGATAAGGCATGTCTGGTCGGAGGAGAGTATGCTGGGTGAAGAACATTCAGAAATCTCTTCCAATACACATTGCCTGTGAGAATCAGAGGTGAACCAGTTGCATACACAGCTTGAGCAAGACATTCATCAGCATTTCTCTGACTACGTTCCTCCATTGAGTCAAAAAACTTCTGATTGCAGGAGGACATGAGCTGTTGTTATCGATAAGGTGTCTGGTTGATAATTTTCACCTCGAATAGAAGTAGAGGGACTTTTGTCAGAGGTTGCTTGTTGCGAGTGCTGGGGAAACTTTATGCACTTGGCCAGATGATTCTGCATCTTCGTTGCATTCTTCACATATGATTTTGCAAAGTATTTGGAAATGTACACAGATTTTCCTTCTACATTAGCTGCAGTGAAATATCTTCACACATCAGATAATGCCTGTGGAATTTTCCTGTAAAGATTAGAAAAAATGTTTTAAAAACACCCAAATACAATTCCATGTGCAGACAAATAGATAAGCAGTTAGATTAAACAACTCCTTTGTAAGATACATATTTTAAATTAAACGTATGGAAACAGGTGAATTAACACTCCTCAGTTAGCAGGCTCAAGCAAGCTAAAACCCACATGGTAGCAAACACTAACTAGCAGAAATTGTTAAAAAGTTAGAAATGATTTAAACACACTTTGCTGTAGGCTACTATTTACTAGTTAACAAAAAATCATGTATGTCGTATAAAATATATTCACCTCACCCAGTATTGTAATCAAAACTTACCAGAAAGCTTGTAGTCCTTGGCTCAGACAGTGTAGTAGTGTGGGCTCAATAGCATCTCATTAGTGTGCAAGATCTTGAGAATATGCTGTACATGTGACGGAAGAGTGCATGCAGAGGTTGCAATTCCATTGAATTGGGGATAGTTCAACCAAAATATGTCACAAGAACTAGAATTGCCTTATGTGTATCCCACAAAAAAGGTACACTGTTATAAGCTAACTTTTTTTATGAAATTAAGCTAAATTCCCGGGCTTAACCTACCATGGAACATTTCCCGGGAAGTTTCCGGCCCTTTGCAACCCTAGTCACGAACTCACACAGCTTCCTACAGGATATACGCACAAGCAAGCAAACACAGATCATGGCCAGCAACACCACCGCACACATTAATTACAGGCAGATACTGTACATGCTCACATGAACAGACAAGCACAAGTGTGAACTAACTACAGATCTTAGATCATAATATGACCCATTTCATATCAGGAGGAAAATAATCCTGCAGCAGGAGGATTTTAATAAATATTTAATATTTAGAATCACCGCAAGGAGAAGCTGGAAGCAATGTTTGTAGGCTATACAATAACTTAGACTGTAGGTCCATAGAGTGTCACTTCAAATATCCTATGTAGGCTATATGCAGGCTACAGCGCGTCTAGTGTGAATTCTTATGTGGATTATAAGAAATTGACATATTTGTAGGGGCTAGATGTATTTTTAATGAGGGGAAATCTTTTTTTAATAAATTATTTTGTTAAATGTTCAAGGCAATCAATAGGCCAAATAAATTGTTGGTTGCCTCAGTGCCTGTGTTGTCCAAAGGTTACAGCCGCTGACCCCGCACACATTATGCCAGGATGAGTGAAGTCGAATCTCTTCTCCTTCCTTCGTTCCCGTAGTCCCCCAATCGATCCGAATGGTCAAGGCGATGAGTGAGTCGAGATCCGTCGGTAGTTCCCGGGCTGCAAGGTCGTCTTTTACTTCCTCCGATACTCTGTGTAGGAACACTGTCGAACAGCGCTTCCGGGTTCCAAGCACTCTCAGCTGCCAACGTGCGGAAATCCACTGCGTAGTCTGCCACACTACGGGAGCCTTGACATAGGTGGAGCAGCTTGCGAGCAGCCTCTCTCCTGGACAAAGGAGAATCAAACACCTTCCCAACTTCCTCCATAAACTCCTCCAGACTGAGGCAGACGGCGGACTGTTGCTCCCACACCGCCGTGGCCCAGGCAAGTGCCCTCCCGGACATCAGCATTATGATGTATGCTATCCTCGAGCGGTCTGAGGGGAACAAAGAAGGCTGCAGCTCGAAAAATTAGGGAACACTGGGAGAGAGAAGCCTGGCAGGTTCTGGAATTTCCAGCGTACCGCTCTGGAGGAGGTAAGCGGGGTTCTCTGGACACTGGGGTAGACTGGGGGATTACGGGTGTGACCCGCTGCCCTGTGGGGAATCCGCAGAATTGCTCCAGCAATGTATTGAACGCCTGGTCATGGCATTCTGCAGGGAATGGAGTCCCTCCCCTATGACCTTGAAGTAACTCCTTGTGTCTTCCAAGGGTGGCTCCTTGCAGGGAGACAGCATTGTGCAGCTGGTCTGCTGGGTGAGTCTGCTGGGTTAGTCATGGCCAGTTTGTACTATCAGGTTTCAGGTATGACCCAGATACAGACAGTGTCAAAGAAAAGTATATTTATAGTATAGGGGCAGGCAAACAATAGGTCAAAGGCAGGCAGAGGTCAGTAATCCAGAGAACGGCAGGCAGGGTCAGGGTCAGGGTCAGGGCAGGCAGAACGGTCAAAACTGGGAAGGACTAGGAAACAGGAACATGATCAGACAGGAGCAGGGGATCAAACGTTGGTAGATTTCACGGAACAAAACGAACTGGCAACAGACAAACAGAGAACACAGGTATAAATACACTGGGGATAATGGGGAGGATGGGTGACACCTAGATGGGGGTGGAGACAAGCAGAGAGACAGGTGTGACAGTTTCCAGAAGTGTCTGGTGTGTGTCTGGTCATATTTAAAAAAAAATTAAGATCAGTGGTATTTTTCTCTGACTGTCCATATTTTAAATGTGAAACTAATCAAGTGTATCGGGGAGTTTGAGTTATTTGTACCAGAAGGGCGTATGTCGTAATCTAACCCACGCTGACACGGTAGACCTATATGTGAAGGTAGTGTTCCTAACCGCTAGACCACCCGAGGTTACGATTTATCAAAGTTTGGGCAGCTCATTCCTAACCTTAGGATTCACTTCACAATTGTATATCATAGCCTAGTGGAGACCAATATCTATATTGTGTTATTAAGTAAGCTACATAAAATGATGGTTGTTTTTGTGTGTGGATGCATTTAAAATAGATTTTTGTACATTTGAATTTGCAGTAACAGGACCTACGGCTACCATTTGAGCGAGCGAGGGAGAATATTATTTGATAACAGGCCTGATCCCAATGATTTGACTGCCCCCGCATGGAGAGAAAGAGAACTGTGAATTTTTAAGGAATCACAAGGCTCATTCCTTTCCTGATGTAGCGGGAACATTCTCTGCAAGAAAAGGGTGATCAAGTTAAAACTTGACATCTGTAATGTTCCACTTCCACATGCACTGACTGAGTGTACAGTACTTTCCACAGGGAGCCTTGGCTCTTCAAGATGAGTATGGCCAGAGTCTCCTCTCCAGACTAGTCACGCTGGTTTGGACCCGCCCTGTCCAGCCTGCTGCTCCCTCTCTCTGCTTCTCCACATCAACAATCTACGATTGTATCATGATGATATTCTTGACAAAGGTTAATGTTGTAGAGTAATGTGTCAATCTCAGCAAGGCAAATCAACTCAAAACAGGAAATCTTCTTCATAAGCGACATTGTCTTTGCAGAGCATATTGTATGTGTTTACATTTAGGAAATTGCAATACATCAATTACAGTAGGTGAGCTGTAGGTAACATCACAACTGCATCTGGATGGACCAGTAGTACAGCTGTACAGACTCGCACCACACCAATGTAAACAAACAAATGCCACACAGTCAACGTGATATAGTTTTGATTCCCTAACACACACTCAACTATAGAATCCATGATTAACAGATATTTAGAGACTGAACATAGGAAAGAGAGAGAGGGCTATATATAATGAACATTGGAAAGAGAGAGACATCTACACACAAACAGAACATGGGAAAAATTATACAGAAAGGGGGAAGAAAGTCTGGATTGACAGCGTAAGAGGGAGAAATACAGTACATTGGGGGGTCAGAACTAAAAAGTATGCATAACAATTCTAATGAATGGCAACACATCATGCCCTTAACTGAAGCTGAGAAAAGCTATAGAAGCACATGAGAGAAAGATGAAGTGATTGTGACAGAAAGCGACAGAAAAAGACAGAGAAAAATAAAGTAAGAGACGGTGTTCTATCCTTGTTCTGACCTGTGAGTGTGGCTGGAAGCATGGAGTCTCTTGATGACTTCCTCGCTGAAGTCAAAGTGGACCCTGCTTCTGTGACAGGGCGAACGCCGATACATAGCACCAACACCCCAGCTACCCAGCACCATCAGACACACACCTCAGGTCTATCACACACACACACACACACACACACACACACACACACACACACACACACACACACACACACACACACACACACACACACACACACACACACACACACACACACACACACACACACACACACACACACACACACACACACACACACACACACACACACACACACACACACACACACCAATCCACATTAACTATCTAAACAGACCAACTTCCACTATCATAAATGCAACATTCAAGAATACATCAAACACACAACAGCAGCAACAACAACCATCCAACATCCCTTGCAAATCGCGACTTTCTCTTTCTTTCTCTCTCTCTCCCTTTCACACGCACTCTCACACTCTTTCACATGCCCTTTCACACTCTCTGTGTCCAGTGAGAGCTGTGCTGTGTAGTTGTCCCAGTCCCAGCCTGCATTTCCTTCCCCTGGTGTGTGAGGAGATGTGGTCTCTCTGAGCCGGCACCGGCAGTGCACTAAGACCTGGAGCAGAGTCACTGGAATGGATTCACTACTGTCACTAGGATAGAGGGGGAATAAAGGTATGTATCTACTGTGTTCCTGTGAAATACATGTAGCTATATAAATGTGTAACACATGTAGCTATATTAATGTGTAATACATGTAGCTATATTAATGTGTAATACATGTAGATATATAAATGTGTAACACATGTAGCTATATAAATGTGTAACACATGTAGCTATATAAATGTGTAACACATGTAGCTATATAAATGTGTAACACATGTAGCTATATAAATGTGTAACACATGTAGCTATATAAATGTGTATCACACGTAGCTATATAAATGTGTAACACATGTAGCTATATAAATGTGTAACACACGTAGCTATATAAATGTGTAACACACGTAGCTATATAAATGTGTAACACACGTAGCTATATAAATGTGTAACACACGTAGCTATATAAATGTGTAATACACGTAGCTATATAAATGTGTAACACACATAGCTATATAAATGTGTAACACACGTAGCTATATAAATGTGTAACACATGTTGCTATATAAATGTGTAACACATGTAGCTATATAAATGTGTAACACACGTAGCTATATAAATGTGTAACACACGTAGCTATATAAATGTGTAACACATGTAGCTATATAAACATGAAATACATGTAGCTATATAAATGTGTAAGTCCCCACAGTGACTGTACGTACATACCACAACCAGAAGCCATGGATTACAGGCAACATTCGCACTGAGCTAAAGGGTAGAGCTGCCGTATTCAAGGTGAGGGACTCTAACCCGGAAGCTTACAAGAAATCCTGTTATGCCCTGCGACGAACCATCAAACAGGACTAAGATTGAATCATACTACACCCGCGCCCGTCTTACAGTATGTGGCAGGGCTTGCAAACTATTACAGACTACAAAGGGAAGCACAGCCGCGAGCTGCCCAGTGATGCGAGCCTACCAGACAGGCTAAATCACTTCCATGCTCGCTTCGAGGCAAGCAACACTGAGGCATGCATGAGAGCATCAGCTGTTCCGGATGACTGTGTGATCACGCTCTCCGTAGCCGACGTGAGTAAGACATTTAAACAGGTCAACATACACAAGGCTGCGGGGCCAGACGGATTACCAGGACGTGTGCTCCGGGCATGTGCTGACCAACTGGTAGGTGTTTTCACTGACATTTTCAACATGTCCCTGATTTAAGTCTGTAATATCAACATGTTTCAAGCAGACCACCATAGTCCATGTTTCTAAAAACACAAAGTCAACCTGCCTAAATGACTACAGACCCATAGCACTCACGTCTGTAACCATGAAGTGCTTTGAAATGTTGGTAATGACTCACATCAACACCATTATCCCAGAAACCCTAGACCCACTCCAATTTGCATACCGCCCAAACAGATCTACAGATGATGCAATCTCTATTGCACTCCACACTGCCCTGGCTGTAGTGGAGCAGGTTGAGAGCTTCAAGTTCCTTGGTGTCCACATCAACAATGAACTAGAATGGTCAAAACACACCAAGACAGTCTTGAAGAGGGCACGGCAAATCCTATTCCCCCTCAGGAAACTAAAAAGATTTCCTCAAAAGGTTCTACAGCTGCAACATCGAGAGCATCCTGACTGGTTGCATCACTGCCTGGTGCGGCAATTGTTCGGCCTCTGACCGCACTACAGAGACTAGTGCGTACGGCCCAGTACATCATTGGGGCTAAGCTGCCTACCATCCAGGACCTCTACACCAGGCGGTGTCAGAGGAAGGCCCTAAAAATAGACAAAGACGCCAGCCACCCCAGTCATAGACTGTTCTCTCTACTACCGCATGGCAAGCGGTACCGGAGTACCAAGTCTAGGACAAAAAGACTTCTCAACAGTTTTTACCCCCAAGCCATAAGACTCCTGAACAGGTAATCAAATGCCTACCCAGACTATTTGCATTGTCCCCCCCCCAACCCCTCTTTTTACGCTGCGGCTACTCTCTGTTTATCATATATGCATAGTCACTTTAACTATACATTCATGTATAGGGGGAGACACCCTGGACCCAAACTGTTACAAACCTATATCCATCCTGCCCTGCCTATCTAAGGTCTTGTCACGCCTTGGTCATTGTATTTTGTGTTTTTGTTGGCTAGAAATTCAAAAGGAAACGAAACTGCGGCACACCTTGCGTGCTGCCGCAGAATTCTACCAGAGAATTTAAAACCTTTTTTGTAATAACATAGTATATGGGATAGATTTTTAAGAAATTTGGCTTAATTAATTAGATTAATATTATGGTATTTCTATTCAGGGAAAAACAAGAGGTCACTTGGTCGGGTCCACAGAAAGTATTATTAAAGAGATGCTTTACATTGAAATACAGACAGAGATGTAGTAGTCCCAGAGTCAATGATCCAAGGTCAGTTTTGTATTTCACCTCCTGATGATTATAATAACTGACAGTGTTAGAATAAAAAAACAGGGCTTAATCATACTCTCTCTATCCATCTGTCTCTCGTCTGCGGGTATGTTTTAATTAGCCACTTTTCTTACCTCTTTCCCTTTCTGTCTTCTACACCTTTATCCCCACCTCGTCTTTCTTCCTCGTTTCATAATGCACACCATATGCGCATTGAAGTACAGATTGAACTTGTATTTATAATATAATATTACAATGATCATAATTCTAATGCATTTATGATGTATTTATAACACCTAGATAATGAACCTATTTCAATAAAGCGTTTCACATTCTCCACTGGTTGAAATTAAGTATCTAATTGAAATACTATCCTGTGTCCTCAGACTAATGCAGATACAAATCAGCTTTTACTTAATTCACACATGTAATCACAGCATCATTCAAATAATGGAGTTTGATATGACTGAAAAAGAATGTCTCAGAGATTCATACCTGAACCACACCTTTATTTGCCAAGGAAGAGTACATGATCAGTGAATATATTCAATGTACAGGCTACAATGTGGGAATCTCATGCGTGGTAATAACTACAGTACATGTGTATATAGGACTTGCATCATTGGCACAATAAAGTTATTATATTCTACTCTATCCATAGGATTAATTAATGCCATTCAGACTTGAAGTTGATTCAACAACTATGATTGCTGAGGTTCATAGATTGGTATAAATATTATTTCAGAAACCTAACGTTTTAGGGTCCATACACAGATCGGCTACATACTGTAGCTAGCTACACATCCATAGGCATACAGTTATTTTTATCCTCCACTACACAATAAACAATTAAATAGTTAGCTAGCTATGTTACTTCAACTGCATTGCAAGGCAAGCTTACATAATTGTACTTTCAATTTGCAGTAAATGCTTTAGCTAGCTAGATTCTTTACATCCACTCTTTCACAAGACGACAGGCTGGTTTTCTCAGGAATCACTAAAACATTAAACATCAGATATTACAAATTCATTCTTCTGTCATAACACTAGCAAGCTAGCTGGCTAATGTTAGCTAGTCAGCTAACTTGCTAAATAGCGATTTTCACGAATTAACTTTCTGACAAAATAATATGCACAAACGTTTGTCTCTACATTAACTAACATGTTTTGCTTGACTCGTTATGACGTTATAACTACTTACATTTGGTTCCACCGTAATGTTTTGTCAGCCATCTTCACGCAGGGACAGGTGGCTTGAGGCAAATTTGTCATTGGAACCACTGATTTTGTCATTGAAACCATGATTGGTCATAAAAACCTTGGGACCCAAATGCATAATGAGAGCTCTAACTCCTCCTTGTGGTGGTCTGGAGCAATGAAACCATGATGCTGGGTACCTCTAAGTCCCGCGGTACAAGCTCGCAACTTATCCCCCCAGTAGAATCCCCATACTTTAATGAAGACAACTTCTCCATCCTGGAGGGGGAAATCAATCATTTCCAGGCCCAGGGACATGTCCTCGTCTGTGGCGACCTAAATGCCAGAACCGGATAAGAACCTGACACCCTCAGCACACAGGGGGACAAAAACCTGCCTGGAGGTGACAGCATTCCCTCCCCCATATGCCCCCCTTAGACACAACTATGACAACATAACCAACTAAAACGGGTCACAACTCCTGCAGCTCTGTCGCACGCTGGGTATGTACATTCAATAGTAGGCTTCGAGGGGACTCCTATGGTAGGTACACCTATAGCTCATCTCTTGGCAGTAGTACTGTTGACTACTTTATCACTGACCTCAATCCAGAGACTCTCAGAGCGTTCACAGTCAGCCCACTGACACCCCTATCAGACCACAGAAAAATCACAGTCTACTTGAACAGAGCAAAAGTCAATCATGAGGCATCAAAGCCAAAGGAACTGAGTAATATTAAGAAATGCTATAGATGGAAGGAATGTAGTTTGGAAACCTACCAAAAAACAATTAGGCAAGGAGCAGCAAGAACAGCCAATCAGAAATCAGCTCAATGTAGTTGTAACGCCTGTCGTCGGAAGGAGTGGACCAAAGCGCAACACTCGGTGGTGGCTCCGGGTCGGGACGTAGCCCCCGCTCCCTGCACTGATCCCTCCGCTTCTGTGGAACCGGACCGTGGATCATCGACGGAGGCTCTGAACTGGGAACCACTGCTGGAGGCTCTGGACTGCAGCTCGTCGCCGAAGACTCCGGACTGCGGATCGTCGCCGGACTGCGTATCGTCGCCGGAGGCTTCAGACTGGGACCGTCGTCGGAGGCTCCCGACTGGGGACCGTCGTCGGAGGCTCTGGACTGGGGACCGTCACCGGAGGCTCCTTGCCCTGGATTTTCACTGCAGGCTCCGGGCCATGGATCATCACTGGAGGCTTCGTGCGTGGAGCCGGAACAGGTCTCACAGGATTGTGGAGACGTACTGGAGGCCTGGTGCGTGGAGCTTCCACATGGCTTACCAGGCTGGGGAGACATACTGGAGGCCTGGTACGTGGAACAGGTCTCACCGGACTGGGGAGATGCACTGGAAGCCTGGTGCGTGGCACAGGCAACGGATACACTGGGCCGTGGAGGTGCACTGGAGGTCTCGAGCATAGAGCTGTAGAGCAATCTGTCCTGGCTGGATGCCCACTTCCGCATGGCAAATGAGGGGCACTGGCACAGAGTGCACCGGCCTGTGAATGCTCACTGGAGACACCTTGCACATCACCGCATAACACGGTGACTGACCAGTCACATGCTCCCCATGGTAAGCAAGGTCTAAACCCTTACACCACCAATCTCCCCGAGTGCCCCCTTCCCCAAAACATTTTTGGGGCTACCTCTCGGGCTCACGTTGTTGTCGTGACTCCTGGTCTCGTCGCCATTCCTCTAATTCCTCGTATCTTTGCCGTTCCGCTCTTGATGCTTCTATCTCCTCCCTTGGATGGCTATACTCTCCAGCCTGCGCCCAGGGTCCTTTTCCGTCCAGGATCTCCTCCCATGTCCACTCGTCCTTTTTGACCACGCTGCTTGGTCCTTTGGTGGTGGGTAGTTCTGTAACGCCTGTCGTCGGAAGGAGTGGACAAAAGCGCAGCGTGGAAAGTGTTCATGATTATTTATTTATTTTTTAAAAACATGAACAAAGTAACAAAACGAAAGCGAACAGTTCAGTCAGGTAACAGAGACTAAACAGAAAATAACTACCCACAAAATACAGATGGGAAAAAAGGCTGCCTAATTGTGATTCCCAATCAGAGACAATGATAGACAGCTGCCTCTGATTGGGAACCACACTCGGCCACATAGAATGTCCACCCTAATCACACCCTGACCTAACCAAATAGAGAAATAAAATGTCTCTCTAAGGTCAGGGCGTGACAGTAATTGAAGAATCCATAACCACTTCTGGGAAAATTGGAAAATACTAAACAAACACCAACACAAAGAAAAATGTATCCAAAATGGAGATGTATGGGTAAACCACTTCTCCAATATTTTTCCATTTACATTACATTTAAGTCATTTAGCAGACGCTCTTATCCAGAGCGACTTACCAATTTATAACAAAGAACAAACAGCAAAAACATATACATGATCAAATGCTAATCTTAGAATCAACTATTAAAGATTACCAGAACCCACTGGATTCTCCAATTACCTTGAATGAACTACAGGACAAAATAAAAACCCTGCAACCTGTAGTGTTGATGGTATCCTCAATGAAATGATCAAATATACAGACAACAAATTCCAATTTGCTGAACTAAAACTCTTTTACATTATCCTTAGCTCTGGCATCTCCCCAATATTTGGAACCAAGGACTGATCACCCCAATCCACAAAAGTGGAGACAAATTTGACATCAATAACTACCGTGGGATATGCGTACAAAGCAACATTGGGAAAATCCTCTGCATTATCATTAACAACAGACACGTATATTTCCTCAGCGAAGACAACATACTGAGCAAATGTCAAATTGGCTTTTTACCAAATTACCATACGACAGACCAGGTTTTCACCCTGCACACCCTAATTGACAAACAAACAAACCAAAACAAAGGCAAAGTCTTCTCATGCCTTGTTGATTTCAAAAAAGCCTTTGACTCAATTCGGCATGAGTGTCTGTAATACAAACTGATGGAAAGTTTTGGGGAAAAACATACAACATTATAATATCCATGTACACAAACAACAAGTTTGCAGTTAAAATAGGCAAAAAACACACACATTTCTTCCCACAGGGCCGAGGGGGTAAACAGGGATGCAGCTTAAGCTCCACCCTCTTCAACATATATATCAACGAATTGGCAAGGGCACTAGAAAAGTCTGCAGCACCTGTCCTCACCCTACTAGAATTTGAAGTCAAATGTCTACTGTTTGCTGATGATCTGGTGCTTCTGTCACCAACCAAGGAGGGCCTACAGCAGCACCTAGATCTTCTGCACAGATTCTGCGAGACCTAGGCCCTGACAGTAAATCTCAGTAAGATCAAAATAGTGGTGTTCCAAAAAAGGTCCAGTCGCCAGGACCACAAATACAAACTCCATCTAGACACCGTTGCCCTAGAGCACACAAAAAACCATACATACCTTGGTCTAAACATCAGCGCCACAGGTAACTTCCACAAAGCTGTGAACGATTCAACCAATTAGGATCTGTCTAAAAATACTTGAATCAGTTATAGAACCCATTGCCCTTTATGTGAGGTCTGGGGTCCGCTCACTAAACAAGAATTCACAAAATGGGACAAACACCAAATTGAGACTGCATGCAGAATTCTGCAAAAATGTCCTCTGTGTACAAGGTAAAACACCAAATAATGCATGCAGAACAGAATTAGGCCGATAAATGCTCATTTTTTAAAAAAGGACGCGATTCCCAAACCTTCCATAACAAAGCCATCATCTACAGAGAGATGAACCTGGAGAAGAGTCCCCTAAGCAAGCTGGTCCTGGGGCTCTATTCACAAACTCAAACACACCCCACAGAGCCCCAGGACATCAGCACAATTAGACCCAACCAAATCATGGGAATACAAAAATAGAATTACTTGAGACATTGGAAAGAATTAACAAAAAACTGAGCAAACTGGAATGCTATTTGGCCCTAAACAGAGAGTACACAGGGGCAGAATACTTGACCACTGTGACTAATCCAAACTTAAGGAAAGTTTTGACTATGTACAGACTCCGTGAGCATAGCCTGGCTAATGAGAAAGGCCGCTATAGGCAGACCTGGCTCTCAAGAGAAGACAGGCTATGTGCACATTGTCCACAAACTGAGGTGGAAATTGAGCTGCACTTCCTAACCTTCTGCCAAATGTATGACCATACTAGAGACATATATTTCCCTCAGATTACACAGATCCACAAAGAATTCGCAAACAAACCCAATTTTGATAAACTCCCATATGCATTGGGTGAACTACCACAGCGTGCCATCACAACAGCAAGACTTGTGACCTGTTGCCACAAGAAAAGGGCAACCAGTGAAGAACAAACACTATTGTAAATACAACCCATATTTATGTTTATTTATTTTCCCAGTTGTACTTTAACTATTTGCAAATCGTTACAACACTGTTATTAGACATAATATGAAATTTAAAGTGTCTTTATTCTTTTAGAACATCTTTGAGTGTATTATTTACTGTTAATTTGTATTGTTAATTTTGTTTTTGTTTATTATCCACTTGCTTTGGCAAAGTTAACACGTTTCCCATGCCAATAAAGCCATTGAATTTAATTGAATTAAATGTGTATTTGGGTATTTTATTAGGATCCCCATTAGCTGTTGCCAAAGCAGCAGCTACTCTTCCTGGGGTCCAACACAAAACATGAAACATAATACAGAATGACATAATACAGAACATCAATAGACAAGAACAGCTCAAAGACAGAACTACATTTAAAAAAAGGAACACGTAGCCTACATATTAATGCATACACACACATGATCTAGGTCAAATAGGGGAGAGGCAATTCTTGAATTTGTTATTCTTGTTATTCTTGAATAATGTTTCTTATAAAAAGAAGAAGTGATGCAGTCAGTCTATCTTAAACTTTTAGCCAAGAGAGACTGGCACGCATAGGATTTATATCAGCCCTCTGGTTACAATTAAGAGAAAAACATGCAGCTCTGTTCTGGGCCAGCTGCAACTTAACTAGGTCTTTCCTTGCAGCACTGGACCACACGACTGGATAATAATCAAGATAAGACAAAACCAGAGCCTGCAGAACTTGGTTTTAGGAGTGTGGTGTCAAAAAAGCTGAGCATCTCTTTATTACGGCCAGACCTCTCCCCATCTTCACAACAAATGAGAGAGAGAGAGAGCGGGGTGGGGGGTTGGAACTGCTATCACATCGAAGTGGAAGTGTAAATGGAGGAGGATGTTGCCAGCTGGGAGTGAGAGGTTGTGTGACAATGGTTGACGGTGGTTCTGGTTCAGTGACATTGTGGTTGACAATGGGAACATTCCTCCCTGATAACCCCCTGAGGGGAACACACAGATGATGACGTCACCCACCACATTACTTACTGTTACAGCCAGGTGCACAAAGACATTCTCACCCAGAGAGGGGTGGGGCCAATTCAGAGTCAGACAGTGTTCAGTATTAAAGAAATACAGAATTTGATCCAGACAAAAACATATATTACTGGTAAAGACTAGTCTTCATTATATCTTCTTGAATAATATCACATATTATTGATAAAATGATACAATTATGGGCACCTATTTTGATAACTAATTATGAGCATGGGATTTTATTAGAATCAATGGAAACCAGAATTGGTCAAAACAAAAACTCTTATCACCGCTAAAATATCCAGAGGTGAACACAGGGCCTAACTGTACAGAGGGTGTTAGTTTACTGTCTCAGAGAAAAGGGAGTGTTGTCTAACTCCACTAGATGGCTCTCTAACCATACAGCATGTTGAGTCCTCACTCTCAGGCAACTGACAAGCCTGGCAATTACTCACAGGGAAATTAGGTCTGTGGATCATTTACTACTGCCTGCAGATGCAGCATATGTCAATGCCTCTTATGGAACAATTCAGTATGATGAATGGGACCACAGTGCCCAATATATAGGACTGATGCAAAACTCCACTATTGCCCACTGTCCACAGTCATCAAAAACAAACAGGCTCTTACATAATCCAGTCTATATTTTCCTTTTATTTATGCCAAAGCTAATCAATTAAGAGCCATCACTCCCTAGAAAATACAATGATTAGTCTTAGTGAGAGTCATAGAACGCAATGACATCCTGTGTATACACTCAGTGGCCAGTTAATTAGATACCGCACCCCGCTCATGAAAATAGTTCGCTCCTACAGACAGTGAGTCACATAGCTGTGGCTTGCAGTACAAAGCAGACAGGCAGGTATCGAGGCGTTCAGTTACTGTTCCACTGAATGTCACAAGTGACCAAAGTGGCCTCTGGGCTTTTCACGCACCACAGTGTCTAGGGTTTCCTGAGAATGGTGCCACAATAAATACAATACATTTCAATAGAAAGTTAGCAAAAATAGACAAGATGGAAAGGAAAATACCTGTCTATGTGTGAAAAATCTCATTGATTAACTCTTTAGTCATATCCCAGTTTACCTATTGCTTATGGCCTTCCCTACACCTAGCGACTTGTTTTTAAAATAATATGAGCAAAAAATATTTAATTTTATTTGTAACGGCAATATGAATTCGGAGGGCAGAAATGATTAAATATTAAAGCAGTAGACATCTCACTAAAGGCTTCAGTCATTCAAAAGTTGTACTTGAATCTGAACTGGTTCTCTAGAAGATTAGTATGAATGTCTCTGTAAGGACTGACGCCGGAGACGAGAAGCAGGTACGGGGAGTTGACATTTAATAAGAAACAGACAAAGAGCAAGACAGAAACAGCGCCAGCACACGGATACACAATGACAAACTACAATCAATGCAGCATCGGAGAACAGAGATGGAGAACTGACTAATATAGGGGAGGTAATAAACAGGTGATTGAGACCAGGTGAGTCCAATCATATGCTGATGCTTGTGACGGGGAAAGGCAGGTGTGTGTACTGATGGTGGCAGGAGTGCGTAATGCTGGGGAGCATGGCGAGTGGAGGGAGAGTGGGAGCAGGAGTGACAATACCCCCTTCCAGGGGTGCCACCCGGTGTCCCACCTGGGCGGACTCTGGGCAAGTTGGCTGGGCGTAAAATCTGGATGCACCGGCAGAGGCGTGGGAGCCTGGCAAGCCGGCTGAGGCATAGGAGCCTGACGCTCCAGCTGAGGCGTGACAGCCTGTTGATCTTGCTGAGGTGTGGGAGCCCGATGATCCGGCGGAGGCTTAGCAGCCTGACGAGCCAGCTGGAAGTAAAAACCTGACGATCCGGCTGAGGACCGACGTGGGATGGGCGCCTTCAGGGCCAACCCGGGGCAACAACCTCTAGAGCCAGCTAGGGCGTGACAGCCCGACGAGCTGGCTTAGGCACCCCCGGTTACAATGGTGGCGGCCCCCGGATCCGACGTCGCCACCAACCGGAAAGCCAGCACTCCCCGATGCTTCGTATGATGGCTGTTGCATTCTATAAAGACCGATGCAGGAGATGAGAAGCAGGTCCGGGGATTCAACATTTAATGAGGAACAGATAAGGTACCAGGACAGGAACAGCATCAGCACATGGGTATACAAAGACACACGGACATTAATGCAGCATCGGAGAACAGAGATGGAGAACTGACTAATATAGGGGAGGAAATAAACAGGTGATTGAGACCAGGTGAGTCCAATCATACGCTGATGCATGTGACGGGGAAAGGCAGGTGTGTGTACTGATTGTGGCAGGAGTGCGTAATGCCGGGGAGCTTGGCGCGCAAGAGAGAGTGGGAACAGGCGTGACAGTCTCACCCTATCTTCAAGAATGGCCTTTTTCACTTTATTCCAATTACAACCTCTCACTTTCGGTTATTTGAAAATTCAATCATTTCCAAAATATCGCTATTTTTAAAAGTTGGTTGCAATTTCAGTTTAAGTTAAAAAAAGTATAATCTTTATAAATTATATGATAAATAGGACTGGTGGAGTTATGTCAGACATGTAGCTAACAAAAATATATGGAAATGTCTGCTCTACTCAAAGATAATACCAACTAATTGCAGCATTACCGCAAAAATGGAAGAGGCAAGCGGGAGGGGTAGAAAGTAAGGAACTTGTCTGTCGGCCCTGCATTAAAGACCAACATTGCCTAAAGAGAATTGTGATAAATAAAAAAGTATACCAGTTTCATTTAAGGACCAAAAAATTGACAGTTGTACCATATAGATTGCAAAATAGTTGTGAAGAGATTTTCGATGTACCGATTCCATGGTACATAGTCAAATGACATGACGGCGGATTCAAAAATATTGAAAAATATTTGGCAAATAGAAATCATAACTGGATGGTGTTCAGTGATAGATGGGAGTGTTTGAGGAGAGCTGAAGGATGGGACTAAAAACAAACATAACGTAACTATTGTGAACTATACTGTATCTGTAAAATGTATATAGTATGTATATAGTATGTATTTTGGGGCTGCAGGTAGCCTAGTGGTTAGAACATTGGGCTAGTGTTAGAGGAAATTATAGTTGAAATGATTAATTATGTATACATTATTGATTAGAACCATTTATTCTAATACTATTATGTTATGGTATGAAAAGTTTGAGTTTTTGGTTAAGCTGTTACTGAAAATGTAAGCAGAACGAATGAATTGTCTGTGCCTCTTGGGGGGTTTAAGGGGTAGGGATGAGATAGCTTTTCATACAGATAAGAATGCTTTGGTTGGATTCCATTAGTGGAGAGAAGTATATCTTTTAGACGGGTTGGAATGTAGTTTTATGAGGGGAGTAAAACTATCTCTAGGACTGAATACTATGCTATTGTAAGGATGGGAGAAGGTGTGAAACTGATGACGTCATTTTATGTTCTCTTTCTTTAAAATGTAATGTTCTTTGTATTTTGGGTCAGTACTAACTGGAATTAAACGCTCTTACCTGGCTTTTAAGACTGGTCTCGATCTACTTCATGCATAATTAATGAACTTACACATCATTAATGAATTAGAAACGAGTGCGAAATTGGTTTTGGCAATTAAAACATAAAGGAATTTAGAATTCCTCTATCAGCTAATAATCAAAAACTTGCTGGATCAAATCCCGGAGCTGACAAGGAACAAATCTGTCATTCTGCCCCTTAACAAGGCAGTTAACACACTGTTCCCCAGTAGGCCATCATTGTAAATACGAATTTGTTGTTAACTGACTTGCCTGGTTAAAGAAAAAGCTGGAAGTAGAAGCCTAAGAGTTGTTGTCCATTAGTTTACTCAGATTAGGGGAGGTGGTAGGGTTAGGGGAAAATGATGAAGGAATATATATATATATATATATATATATATATATATATATATATATATATATATATACACAATACACTACCGTTCAAAGGTTTGGGTTCATTTAGGCCCATTATCAGCAACCATCCCTCCTGTGTTCCAATGGCACATTGTGTTAGCTAATCCACGTTTGTCATTTTAAAAGGCTAATTGATCATTAGAAAACCCTTTTGCAATTATGTTAGCACAGCTGAAAAATGTATTGATTAAAGAAGCAATAAAACTGGCATTCTTTAGACTGGTTGTGTATTTGGAGCATCAGCATTTGTGGGTTCGATTACAGGCTCAAAATAGCCACATACAAATACCTTTCTTCTGAAACTTGTCAGTCTATTCTTGTTCTGAGAAATGAAGGCTATTCCATGCGAGAAATTGCCAAGAAACTGAAGATCTCGTACAACACGGTGTACTACTCCCTTCACAGAACAGTGCAAACTGGCTCTAAGCAGAATAGAAAGAGGAGTGGGAGGCCCCAGTGCACAACTGAGCAAGAGGACAAGTACATTAGAGTGTCTAGTTTGAGAAATAGACGCCTCACAAGTCCTCAACTGGCAGTTTCGTTAAATAGTACCCGCAAAACACCAGTCTCAACGTCAACAGTGAAGAGGCGACTCCGGGATGCTGACCTTCTAGGCAGAGTTCCTCTGTCCAGTGTCTGTGTTCTTTCGCCCATCTTAATCTTTTCTTTTTATTGGCCAGTCTGAGATATGGCTTTTTCTTTGCAACTCTGCCTAGAAGGCCAGCATCCCGGAGTCGCCTATTCAATGCCAAATTGCTGCAAAGAAACCACTACTAAAGGACACCAAAAAGAAGAAGGGACTTGCTTGGCCAAAGAAACACGAGCAATGGACATTAGACCGGTGGAAATCTGTCCTTTGGTCTGATGAGTCCAAATGTGAGATTTTTGGTTCCAACTGCCATGTCTTTTTGAGACGCAGAGTAGGTGAACGGATGATCTCCGCATGTGTGTTTCCCACCATGAAGCCTGGAGGAGGAGGTGGGATAGTGTGGGGGTGCTTTGCTGGTGACACTGTCAGTGATTTATTTAGAATTCAAGGCACACAACCAGCATGGCTACCACAACATTCGGCAGTGATACGCCATCCCATCTGGTTTGTGCTTAGTGCAACTATCATTTGTTTTTCAACAGGACATTGACCCAACACACCTCCAGGCTGTGTAGGGGTTATTTGACCAAGAAGGAGAGTGATGGAGTGCTGCATCAGATGAACTGGCCTCCACAATCACCCGACCTCAACCCAATTGAGAGGGTTTGCGATGAGTTGGACCTCAGAGTGAAGGAAAAGCTGCCAACAAGTGCTCAGCATATGTGGGAACTCCAGGTGACGCTGGTGAGAGAATGCCAATAGTGTGCAAATCTGTCAACAAAGCAGATGGGTGGCTACTTTGAAGAATCTAAAATTAATAGATTTGTTTAACACTTTTTTGGTTTATTTCATAGTTTTGATGTCTTCACTATTATTCCCCCCATCCAGTCAGCGGCAGTCCTGTGGACAAAACCAGCTCATTGATGAGAGGTCGAAGGGGAATGGCAAGAATTGTGCAAGCTAACAGGCCAGACACAATCATGCAAACAGGTGCAGAACAACAGTGATGTCATCTCGGAATGCACAACTTCTCATTCCTTGTCACGGAGGGCTATTGTAGTCAATGACCACACTGGCTTGAACTCCTATCAGCTAAAAAAAAAGAAGAACAAGAAGTCTCCGGCGGGCACGTGATCACCAACACTGGACAATTGAGGAGTGGAAAATCAAGCCTGGTCTGACGAATCCGGTTCCGGTTGCGTCATGCTGATGGCAGAGTCAGGATTTGGCATAAGCAGCATGAGTCCATGGCCACATCCTGCCTGGTTTCAACGATACAGCCTGGAAAGCGATAGTGTAATGGTGTGGGGTATGTTTTCCTGACACGTTAGGTCTGTTGATACCAATTGAGCAACGTTTCCACACCCCAGAGAATTCAGGCTGTTTTGGAGGCAAACGGGGGTCCAACCCGGAACTAGATCAGTGTACCTAAAACTGGCCTCCGACTGTACATCATGCTGAGCTGAGAGGATGTCAGGGGATTTTAGAATAAAAGCCTCATCTGATCAGTGTGTACTGTATATCTGACACCAACAATAGAGCTATCCCCCTGACATAGGCATCAGCAGTGACGTGTACACACGGCACACCACACGCCACGGTACGCCACACGCCACGGCACGCAGTCATCAAATCAGACTCTCTCAGCTCTCAAGATCAAACACCACCATGAGTCAGCCTTGGAAAGCAACTAAAATATACATGCACACACAGGAGAGAAAGAGTGAAACGGAGCGGGTAGAGAAAGCCTGATGTAGTAAGTAGAGTAAAAGAGAATTGTGAAGAGAGGAGCAAGAAAGAAGAGGTGGGGTGAGAGAATGTGATGAGAGAGGGAAAGAAAGGAAAGAAAGACAAGAAAGATTAAGAGTTGGATAAGCACAGAGATAGAGAGAAAGATGAGTCATACACGTCAGAGGGAGGGTTCCGAGGGTTTCTCTTCTGGGTTGTTCCTGGGTTTAGTGTCTGACTCCTCAATTACTGGTGAAGTGGTACAGTCATGTGACCTCTGACCCACCTCACACACCTAAATATTTCACAGGTTGCTGACTGCTGAGCACAGCGAGATGAGGGGGAAGGGGAGGGGGAGGGGAGGGGGGTTGATGTGAGTTGCAGTGGAGAGAGGGATGGGCGTATGTCTGATTCTGACATCAGCATACCAGGCGCAAGCACTCTCCCTCCTGATCTAGGCATCAGCTGTGCCGTGTACTCACGGCATGCCACACGGAGCGCAGTCATCAAATCACAGCTCTCTCTCTCTCAGCTCTTAAGATCAAACACCACCATGAGTCAGTTCTGGAAAGCTACTGAAAAATACATTCACACACAGGAGAGAAAGAGTGAAATGGAAAGAGTGATGTAGAAAGTAGAGTGAAGGAGAATGTGAAGAGAGGAGCAAGAGAGAAGAGGGGGGTTGAGTCTTCTGGGGTTGGTGCTGCGGTTAACAGTATATGCCTCCTGTATTACTGGTGAAGTGGTCCAATCATGTGACCTCTGACCCACGGCCTCACACACCTAAATATTTCACATGGTGCTGATTGCTGAGCACAGCGAGATGGAGAGAGAGAGGGAGAGAGAACGAGAGAACGAGAGCGAGAATGAAGGAGAGAGAACGATAAAATGGTAGAACAACAGGGAGAAAACTATGACGTACTGTGTACGTATACACGCAATATTGATTGAAGTGTAGGTCTAAACATAGGGTTGGTGAATTCCTCCAGCAATCCCCTTGAGAAATAAAACAAGCAGTGGTCAAGTTGATGTTCTCACTTTGAGAGAGATGAGGGGGAAGGGGGTTCAGTTGATATGAGTTGCAGTGACATACAGACACAGTGACTGTGGGGGCGGTGGAGAGAGGGATGGATAGATAGATAGAGAGAGAATGAAAAGGGGTGGGCAGTGAGTGAACGATACAGCAATATATGAAGAGAAAGAGAGTTTCTCCATGTCTTATCAGGGGGCTTCAGGCACGTCGTGGGCTCAGTGGGGATGGGGCACTCTGGGTTTGACCCACAATGGTATTGGAGCCCTGCAGCCTACTGAGTGGAACTGGGCTGTACTGGATAACACATCACTGAGTGACACTGAGTTGTACTGGATAACACATCACTGAGTGACACTGAGTTGTACTGGATAACACATCACTGAGTGACACTGAGTTGTACTGGATAACACATCACTGAGTGACACTGAGTTGTACTGGATAACACATCACTGAGTGACACTGAGTTGTACTGGATAACACATCACTGAGTGACACTGAGTTGTACCGGATAACACATCACTGAGTGACACTGAGTTGTACTGGATAACACATCACTGAGTGGCACTGATTTGTAATGGATAACACATCACTGAGTGACACTGAGTTGTACTGGATAACACATCACTGAGTGGCACTGATTTGTAATGGATAACACATCACTGAGTGACACTGAGTTGTACTGGATAACACATCACTGAGTGACACTGAGTTGTAATGGATAACACATCACTGAGTTGTACTGGATAACACATCACTGAGTGACACTGAGTTGTACTGGATAACACATCACTGAGTGGCACTGAGTTGTACTGGATAACACATCACTGAGTGACACTGAGTTGTACTGGATAACACATCACTGAGTGGCACTGAGTTGTACTGGATAACACATCACTGAGTGACACTGAGTTGTACTGGATAACACATCATTGAGTGACACTGAGTTGTACTGGATAACACATCACTGAGTGACACTGAGTTGTACTGGATAACACATCACTGAGTGGCACTGAGTTGTACTGGATAACACATCACTGAGTGACACTGAGTTGTACTGGATAACACATCATTGAGTGACACTGAGTTGTACTGGATAACACATCACTGAGTGACACTGAGTTGTACTGGATAACACATCATTGAGTGACACTGAGTTGTACTGGATAACACATCACTGAGTGGCACTGATTTGTAATGGATAACACATCACTGAGTGACACTGAGTTGTAATGGATAACACATCACTGAGTTGTACTGGATAACACATCACTGAGTGACACTGAGTTGTACTGGATAACACATCACTGAGTGGCACTGAGTTGTACTGGATAACACATCACTGAGTGACACTGAGTTGTACTGGATAACACATCACTGAGTTGTAATGGATAACACATCACTGAGTTGTACTGGATAACACATCACTGAGTGACACTGAGTTGTACTGGATAACACATCACTGAGTGGCACTGAGTTGTACTGGATAACACATCACTGAGTGGCACTGAGTTGTACTGGATAACATGCCATTCTGAGTTCTCCAGTAACACAGTGATGAAGCACTGACCTGGATGCTAATGTGGGTTAGCAGTGGAAATGTAGGAAACTAATTGCCTGGACAAGAGAGTTCAGTGAATTCGGTTAAACTCACACTTGGTTTTGGACCTTGTGCGGATAGGAGGCTATTGAAAATGTGGCTTATTAGTTGGGTTGTTCCACGAATAGAGTACATTTAGGGTAGTGTCATAAAGAGCACAATATTATTAAACTTCATAAAAAAACATGTTTTCCCATCTCAAGGGGTAAAGTAAACAAATTACTATAATAAGTGCCAATTCAGTGCCATTAAAGTAACAGGTTTGACCAAAACAGGTCTGACGTTTTCATCTTACATTTGTATTTTTTATTTCACCTTTATTTAACCAGGTAGGCCAGTTGTGAAAAGGTTCTCATTTACAACTGCGACCTGGACAAGATAAATCAGAGCAGTCTGACAAAAACAACACAGAGTTACACATGGGATAAACAAACGTAAAGTCAATAACAATAGAAAAATCTATGTACAGTGTGTGCAAATGAAGTAAGGAGGTAAGGCAATAAATGGGCAAATAGTGGCGAAGTAATTACAATTTACACTGGAGTGATATGTGCAGATCAGGATGTGCATGTAGAAATACTGGTGTGCAAAAGAGCAGAAAAACAAAAACAAATATGGGGATGAGGTAGGTAGTTGGTTGGATGGGCTATTTACAGATGGGCTGTGTACAGCTGCAGCGATCGGTAAGCTGCTCTGACAGCTGACACAAAGTTAGCGAGGGAAATATAAGTCTCCAACTTCAGTGATTTTTGCAGTTCGTTACAGTCATTGGCAGCAGAAAACTGGAAGGAAAGGAGGCCAAAGGGGTGTTGGCCTTGGGACGACCAGTGAGATATACCTGCTGGAGCGCGTGCTACGGTGCAACGGTGTTGCTATGGTGACCAGTGAGCTGAGATAAGGCGGAGCTTTACCTAGCAAAGACTTATAGATGACCTGGAGCCAGTGGGTTTGGCGACGAATATGTAGCGAGGACCAGGCAACGGGAGCACACAGGTCGCAGTGGTGGGTGGTATATGGGGCTTTGGTGACAAAACGGATGGCACTGTGATAAACTGCATCCAATTTGCTGAATAGAGTGTTGGAGGCTATTTTGAAAATTACATCGCCGAAGTCTATCAGCCATAACTCTCAATGTGATGGGGAATGGAAGTTTGTTGTGTGCAACAGGGATGGGAAATTGAATGCAAGGTCCACAAAAAAACATTTCTATCTACTGTATAATAGTCATCATAGTGTAAAAGCAGGTGAGCTGGTTCTACTCTTTTTGGCCATTTTGTGGTGGAAGACTGTCGAACATAACACGACAACCCTGTTACCCATAGATACAGTATGTTCAATGTTTCTTTTGAAAAAAAGATTTCCAACGAGAGTTCAGTTCACGAAACAAGGTTGACTTTAAAATGAGGGACAGATGTAAATTTATCACTAATCTCATAAAATAAATAACCATCTTGAGAAATGGCTTTTTCATCAAAATAAGATAACTAGGACTTTACAATGATGGTAAAAACTTGGTTAATTTCTCAGGTTAAGTGGGTTAAAATCTTCCTAGAAGTCGAAAAAATATGACGAGGGCCACATGCAGATATTTGGCACATTAGCAAGTCTTAATTCATTTTTTCTTTTAAATCTGATTGATAGAATTTTCCGTTTGGTCTACATTAAAGGGCACTTCATTTAAAGATATTATCCTGTACTTTTGAAAGTAGCGCCCACAAGACAAAATTGCTACGTTACCAATGTGCAGATTTGTACAACGTGTCATTGCTCCCTTTCTCGCACTATTATGTGTGTGTCTTGCTAGCTGTCAATCAAATTGTGAGGGGGTGAAGCCCCTTTGCTTAAACTGAAATTGCTAGGGGGCTGGCTCACGTGGGGTAAATCTAGGGAAAATTATACTGCACAGCTTCCAGAAAACGGTCCATTTCAAGCGAGGGATTTTTTGGCTAATATTGAGGTAAAACAGTAATTCTGCTCATAGATTATGCATGTATGAACTACACAAATAAAATACAATTGTATTTGTCAAATGCTTCGTAAACAACAGTTGTAGAACAACAGTGAAATGCTTACTTACGGGCCCATCCCAACAATACAGAGAGAAATATATAAATAATAATAGTAAAATAATCAAACGAGCAATAAAAGCACAATTAGTAAAGATAACTTGGCTATATACTCGGGGTAAAAGTACCAAATCGATGTGCAGGGGTACAATGCAATTGAGGTAGATTTGTACAAATACAGGGAACTCCAAATGTACTGTGACAGTGACAAACATGTTGTTGTGGCTCTGTACACCATCACTTTGATTTGAAATGATACATTGACTATGAGGTTAAAGTGCAGACCTTATTCTAAAATGGATTAAATAAATATTTTCCTTCCTTAATCTACACACAATACTGCATAATGACAGTTTTTTAGAAATGTTTGCAAATGTATGCAAAAAATACATTAAAATACCTTATTTACATAAGTATTCAGACCCTTTGCTATGAGACTCGAAATTGAGCTCAGGTGCATCCTGTTTCCTTTGATCATCCTTGAGATATTTCTACAACTTGATTGGAGTCCACCTGTGGTAAATTCAATTGATTAGATGTGATTTGGAAAGGCACACACCTGTCTATATAAGGTCCCACACCTGTCTATATAAGCCACTCCTCAGTAAAAGGCACATGACAGCCCACTTGGAGTTTGCCAAAAGGCACCTAAAGGACTTTCAGACCATGAGAAACAGGATTTTCTGGCCTGATGAAACCAAGATTGAACTCTCTAGCCTGAATGCAAAGCTTCACATCTGGAGGAAACCTGGCATCCTTCCTACGGTGAAGCATGGTGGTGGCAGCATCATGCTATGGGGATGTTTCTCAGGGACTGGGAGACTAGTCAGAATCGAGGAAAAGATGAACGGAGCAAAGTACAGAGAGATCCTTGATGAAAACCTGCTCCAGAGCGTTCAGGACTTCAGACTGGGGCGAAGGTTCACCTTCCAACAGGACAATGACACTAAACACACAGCCAAGACAAGCAGGATGGGCTTCGGGACAAGACTATGAATGTCCTTGAGTGGCCCAGCCATAGCCCAGACATGAACCTGATCGAACAGCTCTGGAGAGACCTGAAAATAGCTGTGCAGCGATGCTCCCCATCCAACCTGACAGTGCTTGAGAGGAACTGCAGAGAAGAATGGGAGAAACTCCCTTAAATACAGGTGTGCCAAGATTGTAGCGTCATACCCAAGAAGACTCAAGGCTGCAATTGCTGCCAAAGGTACTTCAACAAAGTACTGGGCAAAGGTTCTGAATACTTATGTAATTGTGACAGTTCAGCTTTTTATTTTGAATAACTTTGCAAAATTAAAAAAACTGTTTTGATTTGCCACTTCCGTCATCATGAAGTGCTTTGAGAGACTAGTCAAGGACCATATCACCTCCACTCTACCTGACACCCTAGACCCACTCCAATTTGCTTCACAGACGATGCAATCTCCACCACACTGCACACTGCCCTAACCCATCTGGACAAGACGAATATGGTCTGAATGGTCGATGAAGCAGATGCAACAACATGTTGACAACGATACAGCTTTCCACCTTGCTTCTTAATATAAATCCATTCTATAATTACACTATAAGTTTGTGTATGTTACTGTCTGCAAACAGCTAGCTAGTTTGCAGACAACGCTAATCGCTAGTTAGCTGGCTTTTTGTCCACTATTACATTCTATAAAATTTGAAAATGATTTATCTTTCCATGATTCCAACAGTTCACCCAAGTGTTTTGATATAAATTGCAAATCAAATCAAAATTGCAATATTTAGTAAAAAATAAGGCCTAGATTGTTTGGGGGCCATATCTTGCAGCCCTACATGGCGGTGTGGAAATGGTCTCAAATGAGATCAACTTTTGGTTGAAGTTTAATTGAACAGTATAAAAAATCAGAATGGAGAAAGCCCCATTGAAAACACTTAAGAGTTCGTGTTGCCACCCATGTACAACTCATAAAGCAAATGAGGACTTATATTATCATTCAAAAATATAAAATACTGTCAAATACCGTCATACGGTAAAAAAAGAGAATGCTTTGTTGTTGTTGTTGATATATTGGCCATGTCGTCCAGCCCTATGTGTGACTTTACAAACTTGTCCTGCCCAACAGAATGGTAAATAATGGTTTGTTTCATCGTGAATAATGAGTGAATAATGATGAGTAAAGAATGAATCGTGAATAATGATTTGTGAATAATGATGAGTAAAGAATGAATCGTGAATAATGATTTGTGAATAATGATGAGTAAAGAATGAATCGTGAATAATGATGAGTGAAGAATGAATCGTGATTAATGATGAGTGAATAATGATGAGTAAAGAATGAATCGTGAATAATGATTTGTGAATAATGATGAGTAAAGAATGAATCGTGAATAATGATGAGTGAAGAATGAATCGTGAATAATGATTTGTGAATAATGATGAGTAAAGAATGAATCGTGAATAATGATGAGTGAATAATGATGAGTAAAGAATGAATCGTGAATAATGATGAGTGAAGAATGAATCGTGATTAATGATGAGTGAATAATGAATCGTGAATAATGATGAGTGAATAATGATGAGTAAAGAATGAATCATGAATAATGAATCGTGATTAATGAATCGTGAATAATGATGAGTGAAGAATGAATCGTGATTAATGAATCGTGAATAATGATGAGTGAATAATGATGAGTAAAGAATGAATCATGAATAATGAATCGTGATTAATGAATCGTGAATAATGATGAGTGAAGAATGAATCGTGATTAATGATGAGTGAATAATGATGAGTGAATAATGATGAGTAAAGAATGAATCGTGAATAATGATGAGTGAAGAATGAATCGTGTTTAATGATGAGTGAAGAATGAATCGTGATTAATGATGAGTGAATAATGATGAGTAAAGAATGAATCATGAATAATGAATTGTGATTAATGAATCGTGAATAATGATGAGTGAAGAATGAATCGTGATTAATGATGAGTGAATAATGATGAGTGAATAATGATGAGTAAAGAATGAATCGTGATTAATGATGAGTGAAGAATGAATCGTGATTAATGATGAGTGAATAATGATGAGTAAAGAATGATGAGTGAATAATGAATCGTGATTAATGATGAGTGAATAATGATGAGTAAAGAATGATGAGTGAAGAATGAATCGTGATTAATGATGAGTGAATAATGATGAGTAAAGAATGATGAGTGAATAATGATGAGTGAATAATGATGAGTAAAGAATGAATCGTGATTAATGATGAGTGAATAATGATGAGTAAAGAATGAATCGTGAATAATGATGAGTGAATAATGATGAGTAAAGAATGATGAGTGAATAATGATGAGTGAATAATGATGAGTAAAGAATGAATCGTGATTAATGATGAGTGAATAATGATGAGTAAAGAATTAATCGTGAATAATGATGAGTAAAGAATGATGAGTGAATAATGATGAGTGAATAATGATGAGTAAAGAATGAATCGTGATTAATGATGAGTGAATAATGATGAGTAAAGAATTAATCGTGAATAATGATGAGTAAATAATGATGAGTAAAGAATTAATCGTGAATAATGATGAGTAAAGAATGATGAGTGAATAATGATGAGTGAATAATGATGAGTAAAGAATGAATCGTGATTAATGATGAGTGAATAATGATGAGTAAAGAATTAATCGTGAATAATGATGAGTAAAGAATGATGAGTGAATAATGATGAGTGAATAATGATGAGTAAAGAATGATGAGTGATTAATGATGAGTAAAGAATGATGAGTGAATAATGATGAGTGAATAATGATGAGTAAAGAATGATGAGTGAATAATGATGAGTAAAGAATGATGAGTGAATAATGATGAGTGAATAATGATGAGTGAATAATGATGAGTGAATAATGATGAGTGAATAATGATGAGTGAATAATGATGAGTAAAGAATGATGAGTGAATAATGATGAGTGAATAATGATGAGTGAATAATGATGAGTGATTAATGATGAGTGAATAATGATGAGTAAAGAATGATGAGTGAATAATGATGAGTGAATAATGATGAGTGAATAATGATGAGTGATTAATGATGAGTGAATAATGATGAGTAAAGAATGATGAGTGAATAATGATGAGTGAATAATGAATGAATAATGATGAGTGATTAATGATGAGTGAATAATGATGAGTGAATAAATGAGTGAATAATGATGAGTGAATAATGATGAGTGAATAATGATGAGTGATTAATGATGAGTGAATAATGATGAGTGAATAATGATGAGTGAATAATGATGAGTGATTAATGATGAGTGATTAATGATGAGTGAATAATGATGAGTGAATAATGATGAGTGATTAATGATGAGTGAATAATGATGAGTAAAGAATGATGACTGAATAATGATGAGTAAAGAATGATGAGTGAATAATGATGAGTGAATAATGATGAGTAAAGAATGATGAGTGATTAATGATGAGTAAAGAATGATGAGTGAATAATGATGAGTGAATAATGATGAGTAAAGAATGATGACTGAATAATGATGAGTAAAGAATGATGACTGAATAATGATGAGTAATGATGAGTGAATAATGATGAGTGAATAATGATGAGTAAAGAATGATGAGTGATTAATGATGAGTAAAGAATGATGAGTGAATAATGATGAGTGAATAATGATGAGTAAAGAATGATGAGTGAATAATGATGAGTAAAGAATGATGAGTGAATAATGATGAGTGAATAATGATGAGTGAATAATGATGAGTGAATAATGATGAGTGAATAATGATGAGTGAATAATGATGAGTAAAGAATGATGAGTGAATAATGATGATGAATAATGATGAGTGAATAATGATGAGTGATTAATGATGAGTGAATAATGATGAGTAAAGAATGATGAGTGAATAATGATGAGTGAATAATGATGAGTGAATAATGATGAGTGATTAATGATGAGTGAATAATGATGAGTAAAGAATGATGAGTGAATAATGATGAGTGAATAATGATGAGTGAATAATGATGAGTGATTAATGATGAGTGAATAATGATGAGTGAATAATGATGAGTGAATAATGATGAGTGAATAATGATGAGTGAATAATGATGAGTGATTAATGATGAGTGAATAATGATGAGTGAATAATGATGAGTGAATAATGATGAGTAAAGAATGATGAGTGAATAATGATGAGTGAAGATTGTACAATGTGCTTGCTGCAATAATAACTAAAGGTTTAGTTGCTTGTGTTCTCATTTAAAATTCTCTCTGTCTCTCTCTCTCTCTCTCTCTCTCTCCTTGAAATACTTCCTAGTCGCCAAAGCAATTAGCAAACAAATTCTACTTAAAATATCAAAGGGACGCAAAATGTACTCTATTCATGGAACGATCTAGCTATTGAATGGAAACCTATTGCATTTTAGGCCTGTTTAAGATAAACATTTGGATCAATTCCTGTCACAACCTAACCCAGTAACAACAGTACTTGACAATATAGACACTATCAGAGCCGGGTTTTGAAACACAGGAACACAAGACAAGACCACAAGAGCTATACGGCAACAAACTGCACACACTAAGACATCAACATGGTATGGAATTACTTCCATTCACCCTTCAAGAGAAGAGGCTCTACTAAATCAGAGCCATCTAATCTGACAGCCATTGTTGTATGTGGGGGTGATTGACTAGTTTTTCTTGTTTTTAATTTGAATCCCTCTCTTCCGGTAATCCATCCCCTGCCTCTGAACAACATGAAAACAGGAAATGAGACCTTGGAGCGGTGAAATGTTGCCATGGGTGACCCTTACTGAATTGCCTTACGCTCTATAAACACCTCAGCTCCACGGCAACCAGGTGAGGCGTTTGCCAGGGCAATATCATCCTTTGGCGTGCAGCTCTAGCCTGGGTACCAGTCTGTTTAGCTAGCATTTCACTCTTTGTACTGTGTGTCATACGCCATTAGCATTACAAGTGTGCCAAGGACTGGAATGATAGTGTGGAATGACAGCTAAACAGAGTGGTACCCAGACTACTAGAGAAAAGAGTAGATGGATCTCACTGTAAGTTGTGATTGTGTATGTATGTATGGTGTGGTATACATCAAAACACTGGCTCTCTAACACACTTCAACACTCATGTGTGACTTTAAAATGCAGAGAGGAAAGGGGGAGAGAGAATGAGACTGACAAGATCCATTCATCTTTCTATTAGTCCTTCAATGAGTCCTCTACACATCACTCAAAACCTGTCTTTGACTCTGACACTTCATTTGTCAGATGTGAGTTTATCTGTGAAGAGGGAGGGAATGAGGGCTGGAACGAGGAAGGGAGAGAGAGGGGAAGGGGAAAATTGAGAGAGGGCTAGGGAGATGAAAAATAAAACAAATTGATAAAGAGCCCTTATCTTACAGCTTGCTGGCTATGCTTTCACACATTTATCCTTTCTCTCCCTGTAGCATCTGTCTCTCTCTCCCTCTCTCTCTCACTGTAGCATCTCTCTCTCTCACTGTAGCATCTCTCTCTCTCTCACTGTAGCATCTCTCTCTCTCTCTCTCCCTGTAGCATCTCTCTCTCTCTCTCTCTCTCTCTCTCTCTCTCTCTCTCTCTAGCATCTCTCTCTCTCTCTCACTGTAGCATCTCTCACTGTCTCTCTCTCATCTCATCTCTCTCTCACTGTAGCATCTCTCTCTCTCACTCTAGCATCTCTCTCTCTCTCTCTCTCTCTCTCTCTCTCTCTCTCTCTCTCTCTCTCTCTCGCTCTCTCTCTCTCTCACTGTAGCATCTCTCTCTCACTGTGGCATCTCTCTCTCTCTCACTGTAGCATCTCCTCTCTCTCTCTCTCTCTCTCTCTCTCTCTCTCTCTCTCTCTCTCTCTCTCTCTCTCTTTCTCTCTGACGCCACAGTTTATGCTTGCGGGCATAGAGGAGACCAGCCAATCTGTTCAGCAGAACCCCTCCGTGCCAGTGCCTCTCCCCAACTCACGTCAGCACCCTTCATGCCATGTTAAAGGACCAAACACAACACAGAACCCAGGCTAGGAAAGAGAATATAGAGAGAGACAGAGACAGAGAAAGAGACAGAGACTATTTGCACATCGTTACAACACTGTATATAGCCATTATATGACATTTGAAATGTCTCTATTCATTTGGAACTTTTGTGATTGTAATGTAACTGTACTTTTTGATTGTTTATTTCACTTTTGTTTATCTATTTCAATTGCTTTGGCAATGTGAACATATGTGTCTTATAGCAATAAAGCCCTTGAATTGAGAAAGAGAACAATGGCAGCAATCTGAGCCCAACATGGCTAAATATCTATATTGATGAATTTGCAAAACAGTTGGAGCTATCTACAGCTCCTGGGATCTTCCTCGACAACAAAAAAATGAAGCTCCTTCTCTATGCAGATGACCTGGTCTCGTTATCTCCAACAAAACAGGGGTTACAGCAAAGCCTGCCCGGGGTCAGATGCCTACTGCCAAAACTGGGAACTGACACTGAACATGTGCAAAACAAAAATTATGATCTTCCAAAAGAAAGATATATAAGATAAAGATAAATACCACTTCACCCTAGGAGAGGTCAAAATTGACATCACCACTAATTATACCTATATCGGTCTTAACATCAGAGCATCGGGACGGTTCAACACCGCTATCAAAACACTGGAAGAGAAAGCAAGGAGAGCATACTACTAAATAAAGGAATCAATAAACAAATGTTGCCCTCCTATCAACACACTGGAAGAGAAAGCAAGGAGAGCATACTACTAAATAAAGGAATCAATAAACAAATGTTGCCCTCCTATCAAAATCTGATACAAATATTTGACTCCATAATCCAACCAACCTGGCTGTATAGCAGGGAAATATGGGCCCACTATTATAGTCAAAATACACATCATGGGACAAAGCACTCACAGAAAAACTGCACCTTGAATTTTGCAAATACATCCTACATGTACACAGAAATTCCATTAACCACGCATGCAGGGCAGAACGAGGAAGACTTCCTCTTCTACTGCCCACTGAAAAAAGGGCATGCAAATCTGGGTGTACCTAGCCCAATCACATCTAGGGTCATACAAACACAGAGCATTAATGGACAACAGCCTCTACCCAGAGAGTGGCCCCTTAGCAAAACTGGCCCAAAAACAAGAAAGAAAAAACACAAGATTGAATGAAGTGATCTGGCTCCAAAGGCAAAACTTAACCAGCAGGAGCTGAATAATAACCTGTGGAAAAGACCCCATACAAAGAAAAACCTTAACCAAATAGAGAGTTAACAATCATAGCCTGGCAATGGAAACCGGACGCCATTAAAAAACACGGCTGGCCAAAGACTTTGTCATCACTGTGGGTCAGGAGAGATAGAAAGTGAAGAACGCTTTCTAATCACCTGCCCCAAATATATATTTAATATATATAGTAGTCTCTGGCTAGCCATATTTTTTGATGGCGTCCGGTTTCAATGAGAGACTCCTTCTTCCCCAAATTCAAAATGAAAAGCAAATCAAATCAATCAAGCAAAGCCAAACTTTGTATACTTTTAGGGGAATGGTCTAATATTATAGAGTTGGCAGCACAGTATGTCACAGCTTGCCACAAGCTAGGGGAAACAGAAATTGTACTATACGGAATAAAAATATAAATGCAACATGTAAAGTGTTGGTCCCATGTTTCATGAGCTGAAATAAAAGATCACAGAAATGTTCCAGATGCAGAGAAATCGTATTTTTCTCAGATTGTGTGCACAAATGTGTTGACATCCCTGTTAGTGACCGTCTCTCCTTTGCCAAAATAATCCATCCACTTGACAGGTGTGGCATATCAAGAAGTTGATTAAAGAGCATGGTCATAACACAGGTGCACCTTCTGCTAGGGACAATAAAAGGCCACTCTAATATTTGCAGTTTTGTCACACAACACACAATGTTTCAAGTTTTGAGAGAGCATGAAATTGGTGTGCTGACTGCAGGAATGTCCATCATAATCCGCCTCCTACGTAATTTTAGAGAATTTGTCAGTACTTCCATTTGGCCTCACAACCGCAGACCACATGTAATCTGTGTGATCGTCTAAGACCAGCCACTAGGACAGCTGATGAACCAATTCTTATTGTTGTCACTGTTGTTTTCATGTATATTTTTTACGTGTATCACTTTGCATCGGCAAGATTGACCTTGAAGCATATGGAATATAGAGAGAGATAGAGAGAGATAGAGACAGAGACAGACAGAGAGAGACAGAGAGAGATAGAGACAGAGAGATAGAGACAGTGACAGAGAGAGAGACACAGAGAGAGATAGAGACAGAGAGAGATAGAGACAGACAGAGAGAGACAGAGAGAGAAAAAGAGAGATAGAGATAGAGACAGAGAGAGATAGAGATATAGACAGAGAGAGATAGACAGAGAGAGATAGAGATAGGGACAGACAGAGATAGAGATAGAGAGATAGAGACAGAGAGAGACAGGGAGAGATAGATAGACAGAGAGAGATAGAGATAGAGATAGAGACAGAGAGAGATAGAGACAGAGAGAGAGACAGAGACAGAGAGAGATAGAGACAGAGAGAGATAGAGACAGAGAGATAGAGACAGAGAGATAGAGACAGAGAGAGATAGATATAGACAGAGAGAGATAGAGATAGAGACAGAGAGATAGAGACAGAGAGAGACAGAGAGATAGAGAGATAGAGACAGAGAGAGATAGAGACAGAGAGAGACAGAGACAGAGAGATAGAGACAGAGACAGAGACAGAGAGAGATAGAGATAGAGACAGAGAGAGATAGAGACAGAGACAGACAGAGAGAGACAGAGAGAGATAGAGACAGAGAGATAGAGACAGTGACAGAGAGAGACACAGAGAGAGATAGAGACAGAGAGAGATAGAGACAGACAGAGAGACAGAGAGAGACAAAGAGAGATAGAGACAGAGAGAGATAGAGATATAGACAGAGAGAGATAGACAGAGAGAGATAGAGATAGAGACAGACAGAGATAGAGATAGAGATAGAGACAGAGAGTGACAGGGAGAGATAGATAGACAGAGAGAGATAGAGATAGATAGAGACAGAGAGAGACAGAGACAGAGAGAGATAGAGATAGAGATAGATAGAGACAGAGAGAGATAGAGACAGAGAGAGATAGAGATAGAGACAGAGAGATAGAGACAGAGAGAGACAGAGAGATAGAGACAGAGAGAGATAGAGAGACAGAGAGATAGAGACAGAGAGACAGAGAGATAGAGACAGAGAGATAGAGACAGAGAGAGACAGAGAGATAGAGACAGAGAGAGATAGAGAGACAGAGAGATAGAGACAGAGAGACAGAGAGATAGAGACAGAGAGAGATAGAGACAGAGAGATAGAGACAGAGAGAGACAGAGAGATAGCGACAGATAGAGACAGAGAGACAGAGAGATAGAGACAGAGAGAGATAGAGAGACAGAGAGAGACAGAGAGAGACAGAGAGAGACAGAGAGAGACAGAGAGATAGAGACAGAGAGAGATAGAGAGACAGAGAGATAGAGACAGAGAGACAGAGAGATAGAGACAGAGAGAGATAGAGACAGAGAGATAGAGACAGAGAGAGACAGAGAGATAGAGACAGAGAGAGATAGAGAGACAGAGAGATAGAGACAGAGAGATAGAGACAGAGAGAGATAGAGAGACAGAGAGATAGAGACAGAGAGACAGAGAGATAGAGACAGAGAGAGATAGAGACAGAGAGACAGAGAGATAGAGACAGAGAGAGATAGAGAGACAGAGAGACAGAGAGATAGAGACAGAGAGACAGAGAGATAGAGACAGAGAGATAGAGACAGAGAGACAGAGAGATAGAGACAGAGAGACAGAGACAGAGAGATAGAGACAGAGAGACAGAGACAGAGAGATAGAGACAGAGAGATAGAGACAGAGAGACAGAGAGATAGAGACAGAGAGATAGAGACAGAGAGATAGAGACAGAGAGATAGAGACAGAGAGACAGAGAGATAGAGACAGAGAGATAGAGACAGAGAGACAGAGACAGAGAGATAGAGACAGAGAGATAGAGACAGAGAGACAGAGAGATAGAGACAGAGAGATAGAGACAGAGAGAGACAGAGAGATAGAGACAGAGAGAGATAGAGAGACAGAGAGATAGAGACAGAGAGACAGAGAGATAGAGATAGAGAGACAGAGAGATAGAGACAGAGAGACAGAGAGATAGAGACAGAGAGAGATAGAGACAGAGAGACAGAGAGATAGAGACAGAGAGAGATAGAGAGACAGAGAGACAGAGAGACAGAGAGATAGAGACAGAGAGACAGAGAGATAGAGACAGAGAGATAGAGACAGAGAGACAGAGAGATAGAGACAGAGAGACAGAGACAGAGAGACAGAGAGAGAGAGACAGAGAGATAGAGACAGAGACAGAGAGACAGAGAGACAGAGAGAGATAGAGAGATAGAGACAGAGAGAGACAGAGAGATAGAGACAGAGAGAGATAGAGAGATAGAGACAGAGAGACAGAGAGATAGAGACAGAGAGACAGAGAGACAGAGAGACAGAGAGATAGAGACAGACAGAGAGACAGAGAGACAGAGAGACAGAGAGATAGAGACAGAGACATAGAGACAGAGAGACAGAGAGACAGAGAGACAGAGAGATAGAGATAGAGACAGAGAGACAGAGAGACAGAGAGACAGAGAGACAGAGAGATAGAGAGACAGAGAGACAGAGAGACAGAGAGATAGAGAGACAGAGAGACAGAGAGACAGAGAGACAGAGAGATAGAGACAGAGAGAGATAGAGAGATAGAGACAGAGAGACAGAGAGATAGAGACAGAGAGACAGAGAGACAGAGAGATAGAGACAGAGAGACAGAGAGACAGAGAGACAGAGAGACAGAGAGATAGAGACAGAGAGATAGAGACAGAGAGATAGAGACAGAGAGACAGAGAGACAGAGAGACAGAGAGACAGAGAGACAGAGAGACAGAGAGACAGAGAGATAGAGACAGAGAGAGATAGAGACAGAGAGACAGAGAGATAGAGACAGAGAGACAGAGAGACAGAGAGATAGAGACAGAGACAGAGAGACAGAGAGACAGAGAGACAGAGAGACAGAGAGATAGAGACAGAGAGAGATAGAGAGACAGAGAGAGATAGAGAGATAGAGACAGAGAGACAGAGAGATAGAGACAGAGAGACAGAGAGACAGAGAGATAGAGACAGAGACAGAGAGACAGAGAGACAGAGAGACAGAGAGATAGAGACAGAGAGACAGAGAGATAGAGACAGAGAGACAGAGAGACAGAGAGACAGAGAGATAGAGACAGAGACAGAGAGACAGAGAGATAGAGACAGAGAGACAGAGAGACAGAGAGATAGAGACAGAGAGACAGAGAGATAGAGACAGAGAGACAGAGAGACAGAGAGACAGAGAGATAGAGACAGAGACAGAGAGACAGAGAGATAGAGACAGAGAGATAGAGACAGAGAGACAGAGAGACAGAGAGACAGAGAGATAGAGACAGAGACAGAGAGACAGAGAGATAGAGACAGAGAGATAGAGACAGAGAGACAGAGAGATAGAGACAGAGAGACAGAGACAGAGAGATAGAGACAGAGAGACAGAGACAGAGAGATAGAGACAGAGAGATAGAGACAGAGAGACAGAGAGATAGAGACAGAGAGATAGAGACAGAGAGATAGAGACAGAGAGACAGAGAGATAGAGACAGAGAGATAGAGACAGAGAGACAGAGACAGAGAGATAGAGACAGAGAGATAGAGACAGAGAGACAGAGAGATAGAGAGAGATAGAGACAGAGAGAGACAGAGAGATAGAGACAGAGAGAGATAGAGAGACAGAGAGATAGAGACAGAGAGACAGAGAGACAGAGAGATAGAGACAGAGAGAGAGAGAGATAGAGACAGAGAGAGATAGAGACAGAGAGACAGAGAGATAGAGACAGAGAGAGATAGAGACAGAGAGACAGAGAGACAGAGATAGAGACAGAGAGACAGAGAGATAGAGACAGAGAGATAGAGACAGAGAGACAGAGATAGAGACAGAGAGACAGAGAGACAGAGAGATAGAGACAGAGAGACAGAGAGATAGAGACAGAGACAGAGAGACAGAGAGACAGAGAGATAGAGAGATAGAGACAGAGAGAGAGACAGAGAGATAGAGACAGAGAGATAGAGAGATAGAGACAGAGAGACAGAGAGATAGAGACAGAGAGACAGAGAGACAGAGAGACAGAGAGATAGAGACAGACAGAGAGACAGAGAGACAGAGAGACAGAGAGATAGAGACAGAGACATAGAGACAGAGAGACAGAGAGACAGAGAGACAGAGAGATAGAGATAGAGACAGAGAGACAGAGAGACAGAGAGACAGAGAGACAGAGAGATAGAGAGACAGAGAGACAGAGAGATAGAGATAGAGAGACAGAGAGACAGAGAGACAGAGAGATAGAGACAGAGAGAGATAGAGAGATAGAGACAGAGAGACAGAGAGATAGAGACAGAGAGACAGAGAGACAGAGAGATAGAGACAGAGAGACAGAGAGACAGAGAGACAGAGAGACAGAGAGATAGAGACAGAGAGATAGAGACAGAGAGATAGAGACAGAGAGACAGAGAGACAGAGAGACAGAGAGACAGAGAGACAGAGAGACAGAGAGATAGAGACAGAGAGAGATAGAGACAGAGAGACAGAGAGATAGAGACAGAGAGACAGAGAGACAGAGAGATAGAGACAGAGACAGAGAGACAGAGAGACAGAGAGACAGAGAGACAGAGAGATAGAGACAGAGAGACAGAGAGATAGAGAGATAGAGACAGAGAGACAGAGAGATAGAGACAGAGAGACAGAGAGACAGAGAGATAGAGACAGAGACAGAGAGACAGAGAGACAGAGAGACAGAGAGATAGAGACAGAGAGACAGAGAGATAGAGACAGAGAGACAGAGAGACAGAGAGACAGAGAGATAGAGACAGAGACAGAGAGACAGAGAGATAGAGACAGAGAGACAGAGAGACAGAGAGATAGAGACAGAGAGACAGAGAGATAGAGACAGAGAGACAGAGAGACAGAGAGACAGAGAGATAGAGACAGAGACAGAGAGACAGAGAGATAGAGACAGAGAGATAGAGACAGAGAGACAGAGAGACAGAGAGACAGAGAGATAGAGACAGAGACAGAGAGACAGAGAGACAGAGAGACAGAGAGATAGAGATAGAGACAGAGACAGAGATAGAGATAGAGATAGAGACAGAGAGATAGAGACAGAGAGATAGAGACAGAGACAGAGAGATAGAGACAGAGAGATAGAGACAGAGAGAGAGATACAGAGAGATAGAGACAGATAGAGACAGAGAGAGATAGAGACAGAGAGATAGAGACAGAGACAGAGAGATAGAGACAGAGAGATAGAGACAGAGAGACAGAGAGACAGAGATAGAGACAGAGAGATAGAGACAGAGAGATAGAGACAGAGAGATAGAGACAGAGAGAGATAGAGACAGAGAGAGAGAGACAGAGATAGAGACAGAGAGATAGAGACAGAGAGAGATAGAGACACAGAGAGAGAGAGAGAGACAGAGAGATAGAGACAGAGAGATAGAGACAGAGATAGAGACAGAGAGATAGAGACAGAGAGAGATAGAGACAGAGAGAGAGAGAGACAGAGATAGAGACAGAGAGAGATAGAGACAGAGAGAGAGAGAGACAGAGATAGAGACAGAGAGATAGAGACAGAGAGAGATAGAGACAGAGAGAGAGAGAGAGAGAGACAGAGAGATAGAGACAGAGAGATAGAGACAGAGAGAGAGAGAGACAGAGAGACAGAGATAGAGACAGAGAGATAGAGACAGAGAGAGAGAGAGACAGAGATAGAGACAGAGAGATAGAGACAGAGAGAGATAGAGACAGAGAGAGAGAGAGACAGAGATAGAGACAGAGAGATAGAGACAGAGAGAGATAGAGACAGAGAGAGAGAGAGAGAGACAGAGAGATAGAGACAGAGAGATAGAGACAGAGAGAGATAGAGACAGAGAGAGAGAGAGACAGAGATAGAGACAGA
>NC_060187.1:16379369-16401869 GCF_021184085.1 Oncorhynchus gorbuscha | reverse complement strand
TGTGTTACTGGGTTGCTGTGTACTGTAATGTGAGCCGTAGTGGACAGGAGACTCGAGTGTCTGTAACCTGAAACCATGTTCCACTTGGCTTACAGCACTCCCGTAAAGAAGACATGTTGCTTCCGGATTTCAGCAAGACAACCATCTTTTCTAACTAACTCAATTTACATTTACCGGTTTGTTAATAGGAGGTCAAAAGAGATTAGTAAGACATTTGGGGGAGGTTGTGTGAAAGGCAGGGACAGAAAGGGAAAGAACAGTGAAGGATTTTTTGTGTGGGCCAATGTTTATGTGTGGGCCAATGTTTATGTGTGAGTCAAAGAGAGTGTGGATTTTTGCATGTGTTTCAATGTGAGAGATCCCCAGAGATGATATGCAAGACTGTCTCAGGCTACGTAGACTATGTGTGGTCACTCTTCCATATTTGCTCTTCGGAAGTTTAGCTTTTCCAGTCTAAAATATATATTAGCTATAGCAGCCAACAGTCAAACAGACAACACTACTATGTGAAAAAATAGCAACACTAGCCACATTGTCAACTAAGAGCATCGCCCACAGCTAACGAGCATCGCCCACAGCTAATGAGCATCGGCCACAGTTAAAGAGCATCGCCCACAGTTAAAGAGCATCGCCCACAGTTAACGAGCATCACCCATAGTTAAAGCGCATCGCCCACATTTAAAGAGCATCGCTCACAGTTAATGAGCATTGCCCACAGTTAAAGAGTATTGCTCACAGTTAATGAGCATTGCCCACAGTTAAAGAGTATCGCTCACAGTTAATGAGCATTGCCCACAGTTAAAGAGCATCGCTCACAGTTAATGAGCATTGCCCACAGTTAAAGAGTATCGCTCTCAGTTAATGAGCATTGCATTGTGTTAATGAGCATTGCCCACAGTTAAAGAGTATCGCTCACAGTTAATGAGCATTGCCCACAGTTGTCTCTCTAATGAGTCTCTCTAATATGGTCATACATTGGGCAGGAGGTTAGGAAGTGCAGCTCAGTTTCCACCTCATTTTGTGGGCAGTGAGCACATAGCCTGTCTTCTCTTGAGAGCCATGTCTGCCTTTCTCAATAGCAAGGCTATGCTCACTGAGTCTGTACATAGTCAAAGCTTTCCTTAATTTTGGGTTAGCCACAGTGGTCAGGTATTCTGCCGCTGTGTACTCTCTGTGTAGGGCCAAATAGCATTCTAGTTTGCTCTGTTTTTTTGTTAATTCTTTCTAATGTGTTAAGTAATTATCTTTTTGTTTTCTCATGATTTGGTTGGGTCTAATTGTGCTGTTGTCCTGGGGCTCTGTAGGGTGTGTTTGTGTTTGTGAACAGAGCCCCAGGACCAGCTTGCTTAGGGGACTCTTCTCCAGGTTCATCTCTCTGTAGGTGATGGCTTTGTTATGGAAGGTTTGTGAATTGCTTCCTTTTAGGTGGTTGTAGAATTTAACGGCTCTTTTCTGGATTTTGATAATTAGTGGGTATCGGCCTAATTCTGCTCTGCATGCATTATTTGGTGGTTTACGTTGTACACGGAGGATATTTTTGCAGAATTCTGCGTGCAGAGTCTCAATTTGGTGTTTGTCCCATTTTGTGAACTCTTGGTTGGTGAGCGGACCCCAGACCTCACAACCATAAAGGGCAATGGGCTCTATGACTGATTCAGGTATTTTTAGCCAAATCCTAATTGGTATGTTGAAATTTATGTTTCTTTTGATGGCATAGAATGCCCTTCTTGCCTTGTCTCTCAGATCGTTCACAGCTTTGTGGAAGTTACCTGTGGCGCTGATGTTTAGGCCAAGGTATGTATAGTTTTTTGTGTGCTCTAGGGCAACAGTGTCTAGATGGAATTTGTATTTGTGGTCCTGGTGACTGGACCTTTTTTGGAACACCATTATTTTGGTCTTACTGAGATTTACTGTCAGGGCCCAGGTCTGACAGAATCTGTGCATAAGATATAGGTGCTGCTGTAGGCCCTCCTTGGTTGGTGACAGAAGCACCAGATCATCAGACTTCGGATTGACTTTTCTAGTGCCCGCGCCAATCTCTCTCTGTCTCTCTCTCTCTCTCTCTCTCTCTCTCTCTCTCTCTCTCTCTCTCTCTCTCTCTCTCTCTCTCTCTCTCTCTCTCTCTCTCTCTCTCTCTCTCTCTCTCTCTCTCTCTCTCTCTCTCTCTCTCTCTCTCTCTCTCTCTCTCTCTCTCTCTCTCTGTCTCTCTCTCTCTCTCTCTCTCTCTCTCTCTCTCTCTCTCTCTCTCTCTCTCTCTCTCTCTCTCTCTCTCTCTCTCTCTCTCTCTCTCTCTCTCTCTCTCTCTCATGTTACTACAGAGGCGTGTACATCACCACATGACATTTGAGCACTCTGTGCTGGTGTTCACGCTCCTCCTAAAATTGAGTCACTGCGAGGTATGTACAGTAGCTGTAGTATTAGTCATCCTATGACAGTGCATAACAACTGGAGGGATAAACAGCATTGCCTGGCTGGGAAACTCCCATTCATCAGACAGAGAGCAGACAAACAGAGCTGTGTGTTTCAGAGAGCCTGGGGCTGGCTGTGGTATATTGCGACTGCATCATATTCACTACACCTGAACACACTCCTGAAGGTGTACAGTACAGTACAGTACAGTCCATAGGCCACAAAACAACCTTATTCAGCAGAGGAAAACTAGGAATACAAAAGCCCTTGACTAACTGAAATGATAACACAACATAATATACTACTTGACTGTTCTACAGACTAGCAACTGGTGAATGGGTGTCACCATCAACGTGGCTATTCAGACAGCAATGAGACAGAGAGAATAGAGTTTAATCAGACTCAAAATCATTTAGCAATCTACTCATAATATGTCACCTCTGAGACTACCTCTGCTGCTGTAACCCTTTGTGGTTGAGAAGGAGATAGTCAGGAGCATATGACAGATAGTCATTGTGTCCTCCTGACAGATAGCGCATAAGAACAGATAGTCCTGGACAACAAGATAGTCAGGGGTTCAGATAGTCAGGGCATATGACAGATAGTCGGGGCATATGACAGATAGTTCATGCATACAACATCCATATGACAGATAGTCAGGGGCATCACAGAGGAAGGGCGCAGGTCCAGATAGTCAGGCACTTGTCATCTAGTCTGGATTACTGCAGATAGTCTGTTGGCTGGGCTGACAGATAGTCTGGCCATTAAACCCCTACAGATAGTCAGGGCATATGCAGATAGCCCGTCTAGATAGTCAACCTTCCCAGATAGTCAGGGGCATATGACAGATAGTCCGGGCATCTCCAGATAGTCCAGCATATGACAGATAGTCAGGGGCATATGACAGATAGACCATGGTGCTTGACAGATAGTCGGAGCTGTGACAGATAGTCAGGGGCATATGACAGATAGTCAGGCTGACAGATAGTCAGGGGCATACACCCAAATCAAGGGCACTGACAGATAGTCCAGGGGCATATGACAGATAGTCAGGAGCATATGACAGATAGTCAGGGGCATATGACAGATAGTCAGGGCATATGACAGATAGTCAGTCAAAACATATGACAGATAGTCTGGGCCCAATGACAGATAGTCAGGGGCATATGACAGATAGTCAGCGGAGTCAATCACCAGATTCAGGGAGACACCTGAAATAGTCAGGGCAATGACAGATAGTCAGGGGCATATGACAGATAGTCCATATGACAGATAGTCAGGGGCATATGAAATAGTCAGGGGCATATGAAGATAGTTGTTCCACTGACAGATAGTCATAATATGACAGATAGTCAGGGGCATATGACAGATAGTCGCATATCAGATAGTCAGGGATATGACAGATAGTCAGGGGCATATGACAATAGAGGGGCATATGAAATGTAAATGTAAGCATATGACAGATAGTCAGGGGCATATGACAGATAGTCAGGGGGGCATATGACAGATAGTCAGGGGCATATGACAGATAGTCAGGGGCATATGACAGATAGTCAGGGGGATATGACAGATAGTCAGGGGCATATGACAGATAGTCAGGAGCATATGACAGATAGTCAGGGGGATATGACAGATAGTCAGGGGATATGACAGATAGTCAGGGGCATATGACAGATAGTCAGGAGCATATGACAGATAGTCAGGGGCATATGACAGATAGTCAGCATATGGGCATATGACAGATAGTCAGGAGCATATGACAGATAGTCAGGGGCATATGACAGATAGTCAGGGGCATATGACAGATAGTCAGGGGCATATGACAGATAGTCAGGGGCATATGACAGATAGTCAGGGGCATATGACAGATAGTCAGGAGCATATGACAGATAGTCAGGGGCATATGACAGATAGTCAGGGGCATATGACAGATAGTCAGGGGCATATGACAGATAGTCAGGGGCATATGACAGATAGTCAGGGGCATATGACAGATAGTCAGGGGCATATGACAGATAGTCAGGGCATATGACAGATAGTCAGGGGCATATGACAGATAGTCAGGAGCATATGACAGATAGTCAGGGGCATATGACAGATAGTCAGGGGGGCATATGACAGATAGTCAGGGGCATATGACAGATAGTCAGGAGCATATGACAGATAGTCAGGGGCATATGACAGATAGTCAGGGGCATATGACAGATAGTCAGGAGCATATGACAGATAGTCAGGGGCATATGACAGATAGTCAGGGGCATATGACAGATAGTCAGGGGCATATGACAGATAGTCAGGGGCATATGACAGATAGTCAGGAGCATATGACAGATAGTCAGGGGCATATGACAGATAGTCAGGGGCATATGACAGATAGTCAGGAGCATATGACAGATAGTCAGGGGCATATGACAGATAGTCAGGGGCATATGACAGATAGTCAGGGGCATATGACAGATAGTCAGGGGCATATGACAGATAGTCAGGGCATATGACAGATAGTCAGGGGCATATGACAGATAGTCAGGGGGATATGACAGACAGTCAGGGGCATATGACAGATAGTCAGGGGGATATGACAGACAGTCAGGGGCATATGACAGATAGTCAGGGGGATATGACAGACAGTCAGGGGCATATGACAGATAGTCAGGGGCATATGACAGATAGTCAGGGGCATATGACAGACAGTTAGGGGCATATGACAGATAGTCAGGGGCATATGACAGATAGTCAGGAGCATATGACAGATAGTCAGGGGCATTTGACAGATAGTCAGGAGCATATGACAGATAGTCAGGGGCATATGACAGATAGTCAGGGGCATATGACAGATAGTCAGGGGCATATGACAGATAGTCAGGGGCATATGACAGACAGTCAGGGGCATATGACAGACAGTCAGGGGCATATGACAGATGGTCAGGGGCATATGACAGATAGTCAGGGGCATATGACAGATAGTCACGGGCATATGACAGATAGTCAGGGGCATATGACAGATAGTCAGGGGCATATGACAGACAGTTAGGGGCATATGACAGAGAATGAGAGAAAGGGTGGTTTCCATGACAACTAGGTTCAGGTTTAGTTTCACGTTTCAACAAAGGTACGGGAGAGAACAGCTCGTGGCTGTGGTGTGTGGGGTCCTTGATGATGCTGCATGCCTTCCTCAGGCCCCGTTTTGAGTTGATGTCCTGGATGGGTGGGAGCACGGTCCCAGTTACGTATGGGGCTGTCTTCACGACCTGCTGGATGGCCTGACGGTTGTGGATGGAGAAATTCCCGTACCAGGCATGATGCAACTGGTCAAAATGCTCTCGATGGTGCAGCGCTAGTATTTGGAGAGGATCCAGGTTGGCATACCGAATTTTCAGCCGACTTATGAAGTAGAAACACTGTTGAGACTTCTTGACAAGAGTGGTGGTTGTGTTGGTCCATGACAAGTTCTCAGTGATGTGGACGAAAACTCATCACTATCTCTACTACAGTCCCACTGTTCTGGATCAGGCATGTTCTCTTCTCTGCTTCTCCTTTGTTTTGCTGAGAGGTTGGCATCTTGCGAGGATCTGTGGAGCAGTAGGCAGATTGGAGTGAGTACAGTGTGCCTGGCATGCTGGCCTTGATGTAGGCAATGACCAGCCTCTCCAAGCACTTCATGAAGACCGAGGTGAGCGTGACAGGGAGCTAGTTATTTGGGCATGTCACCTTGTTTTTGTTGGGCAATGGGACGATGATGGTCTCCATAAAGCAGGTGGGGACTACAGCCTGGGACAGGGACAAGTTGAAGATGTTTGAGATGCACGGCGGCTTTGTGATTATTCACTCTGTTGAGTTTTCTTCATGTCAGCCTCGGAGAGGGAAAGCACCTTGTCATTCGGAGCAGCGAGAGTCTTCCTGAATGGCTTGGTATTGTCTGCTTCGAAGCGAGTACAGTATATAATGTGTTATATCCACAGATGGATTCCACAGATGGATTTTCCTTTGTAATCTGTAATAGTCTGTAGTCCTTGCCATATGCGACGCGAGACTGAGTTGTCAAACATCAATTTAAGTTATGTCTGTACTGTCATCTGGGTTGGTTCTGCTGACATTGAATGCTGCAGTATGGGCTCTCAGCATTGTATGGATATCTCTGTCCATCTAGGGTTTTTGGTAGGGATACGTCGGGAATGTTATTATTGTGGGTACAACGTCATCAACACATTTTCTAATGAAGCCTGTGACTGATGATACAGGTCCCCTGGTGATCTGGGTGTTGTCAGAGGAAGCAGTAGACCTCGAGGCTCAGAAACACACCACATATACCATGACACCAGACACCACTCAACATACATCCTAAACATACTCACACCACAGAAAATATTGTGACTGTGAGCGAGAGAGAGAGAGGGAGAGGGAGCGAGCGCGAGTGTGTGTGCACTCTTGCGCATGTGTGTGACTGTGTTCTTGCTTGGCACAATATGTGTCTTAGCTTAGCTAATAACAGCCTAACTCCAGCTGAAGCCTGCTGTATGAAGAGTTGGTGTATTTGGTCTAGCCATAGTTCACTGACCTCATCTACCTGCCAATTTAGCCTGTCCCTTTCACCCTGCCAATTAGTAAGACATTCTGGAGCCAATCAATCCCCCAGAATCTGTCTATTGTGTTCAGATGGGCTGTATCACAGTAAGGACTCATATTTTTGTGACAAACAACAATCTAGACAACACTTCAACTCAACTCAAGTCCTCTTTTACCAAGACGCATCAATCTAGACAACACTTCCACACAACCCAAGTCATCTTTTACCAAGACACAACAATACAGACTATATTTCCAATAAACTGAAGATCTCGAACAATGCTGTGTACTACTCCCAAACTGACTCTAACCAGAATAGAAAGAGGAGTGGGAGGCCCCGGTGCAAAACTGAGCAAGAGGACAGGTACATTAGAGTGTCTAGTTTGAGAAACAGATGCCTCACAAGTCCTCAACTGGCACCTTCATTACATAGTACCCACAAAACACCAGTCTCAACTTCAACAGCAAAGAGGCGACTCAGGGACACTGGCCTTCTAGGCAGAGTTGCAAAGAAAAAGCCATATCTCTGGCCAGTGTCTGTGTTCTTTTGCCCATCTTAATCTTTTCTTTTTATTGGGGTCTGAGTGCTCTGGAACAGGCTTTCATCAAGAATCTCTCTGTACTATTCCCGTTCATCTTTCCCTTGATCCTGACTAGTCTCCCAGGCCCTGCCACTGAAAAACATCCCCACAGCATGATGCTGCCAAAACCATGATCAGCATTGGGATGGTGCCAGGTTTCCTCCAGACATGATGCTTGGCAGTCAGGTCAAATAGTTTGGTCGTGGTTTCATCAGACCAGAGAATCTTGTTTCTCATGGTTTGAGAGTCCTTTAGGTGCCTTTTGGTAAACTCCAAGCAGGCTGTCATGTGGCTTCCGTCTGGCCACTACCCTAAAGGCCTGATTGGTGGAGTGTTACAGAGATGGTTGTCCTTCTGGAAGGTTCTCCCATCTCCACAGAGGAACTCTGGAGCTCTGTCAGAGTGACCATCAGGTTCTTGGTCACCTCCCTGACCAAGGCCCTCCTCCCCTGATTGCTCAGTTTGGCCGGGCGGCCAGCTCTAGGAAGAGTCTTGGTGGTTCCAAACTTCTTCCATTTAAGAATGATGGAGGCCACTGTGTTCTTGGGAACATTCAATGCTGCAGAAATGGTTTGGTACGGACAATTCCTTCGACATCGTGGCTTGGTTTTTGTTCTGACATGCACTGTCAACTGTAGGACCCTATAGAGAGAGGTCTTTTGATTTCCAAATCATTTAATTTACCACAGATGGACTCCAATCTCAAGGATGATCAATGGAAACAGAATGCACTTTGAGCTCAATATTGAGTGTCATAGCAGTGTCTGAATACGTATGTAAATAAGGTATTTTATATATATTTTTTAATAAATGTTGAAAAAAACAAACACTGTTTTTGCTTTGTCATTATGTGATATTGTCTGTAGATTGATGAGAAAAATGTTTTTGCATCCATTTTAGAATAAGGCTGTAACGTAACAAAATTTGGAAAATGTCAATGGGTCTAACCACACCTCATTTTGGAACATATTCCACAATTTTTCAAGTCTATTCGCACATTTTTCATGCGACTAACACACGGAAATGATAAACAGTGTAATAGCCTGCAGTTTTCTTTAAGTTTGAATTATTGTGATAGGCCACAGAAGGTTGGTGGCACCTTAATTGGGGAGGATGGGCTCGTGGTAATGGCTAGAGAGTAATTAGTGGAATGGTATTAATGGTATGGTTTCCATGGTTTCCATGGTTTCCATGGTTTCCATTTGTTTGATGCCATTCCATTTGCGCCATGCCAACCATTATTATGAGCTGTCCTACCCTCAGCAGTCTCCACTGTGATAGGATCATGTTTTACCGGTATGACATACCCCCTCTATTTATTTTGCAGGTACTCTGTACCAGACAGTTCCGGCTTACTCTCACCCCTGTCCTTACCACTTGTGCTGTAATAAGAGTAGTATTTTGATTTCAATAACAATGTTCTTACATTCATTTATGAATATTGAAAAACTATAAACATGAACATTGAAAATATACCACTTTTGATTTAGCTTATTTTTCTATACACTGAGTATACCCTCCGAATATTGAGTTGCACAGGGATGCAGGCCGGCCCATGTTGACTCCAATATTTCCACAGTTGTGTCAAGTTGGCTGGATGTCCTTTGGGTGGTGAACCATTCTTGATGCACACTGAAACTGTTGAGCGTGAAAACCCAGCAGCGTTGCAGTTCTTGACACACTCAAACCGGTGCGCCAGGCACCTACTATCATACCCCGTTCAAAGGCACTTAAATCTATTGTCTTTCCCAGTCACCCTCTGAAAGGCAAAAATACACACTCCATGTCTCAATTGTCTCAGGGCTTAAAAATCCTTCTTTAACCTGTCATCTACACTGATTGAAGTGGATTTAACAAGTGACATCAATAAGGGATCATAACTTTCACCGGGATTCACCTGGTCAGTCTATGTCATGGACACTGAGTGTATATTGTTGAAAATAATATTATCTGTGGGCAAATCAAAGTTCCAGAGTGGGATCTGCTACTTTTAGAGTTATAACCCAATTTGTGAGCATTATTATGTGAAAATTGATTCAAAATGGTCGCCCTCTGCTGGTGACTTGTAGGATGTGCAATGATACAAATTAAAGGAGGGCTGTGAATGGTTAAATTGCCTACTATGCCAATTTCTCTGTATAAAATGGGCCATTACTTTAGAAGCAGAGATCCCACTCTGGACCTTGAAATGCCATTATCACTTAGTACCCTCCACAGGTTTATGCCTCTCTCACCTCCTGCATACATTGTCTCACTGTGTGTGTATGTGTTTGTGTGTGTTCGTGAGGTGTGGTCTGAGTGATGCAAATGGGTGACAAAGGCCCCCTCCATTGCCATGGTTATATAAGGCCTGAGACACCTGGATTCTAAGACAGACCGTCTGTCTCTCTTTCTGTTTCTCTGTTTCACTCTTTCTCGCTCTGCCTCTTTCCCCCTCTCTCTTCCCTTACCTGCCCCCCCCCTCCCGCCACTCACTATCTCTTTCTATCTCTCCCTCTCTGGTTTTCTCCTTTATTTTGCTTTAACTCTGTCTCCCTTTCCTTGGGAGGATAGTGTTTAGTCTCCACCTTTCATTCAGACTCTCTTGTTCTCCCCTCCATCCCTCTGTATGATCTATTTTCTCTTCCCCTTCGCTGCCGCCCTCCATCAAACAGTATCTGTGTGTGTTAATGCTTTTCAGTGCTAAGCTGCACCCCTCCAGAGTCAAGCTCTCTCTATCTCACACACACCAAGAGGAAGATGGTGCTGCAGTGGCTAACAGCTGTCTTAGAGTCCTTTTCTGTTGCCTAGTCATTTTACCCCTACCTATATGTACATACACTGTAGCTAGCTGAATTACCACGTAACCCTGCAAAATCAATTTACAGATATATATGTTTTAGAACACCTACTCATTCAAGGATTTTTCCTTCATTTGACTATTTTCTGCATTGTAGAATAATAGTGAAGACATCAACACTTAGAAATAACACATATCGAATCCTGTAGTAACCCAAAACGTGTTCAAAATATCTTATATTTGAGATTCTTCAAAGTAGCCACTCTTTGCCTTGATGACAGCTTTGCACACTTGGCATTCTCTGAACCAGCTTCATGAAGAATGCTTTTGCAACAGTCTTGAAAGAATTCCCACATATACAGGGAACTTGTTGGCTGCTTTTCTTTCACTCTGCGGTCCAACTCATCCCAAACCATCTCAATTGGGCTGAGGTCAGGTAATTGTGGAGGCCAGGTCATCTGATGAAGCATTCTATCACTCTCCTTCTTGGTTAAATAGCCCCTACATAGCCTTTATGTGTGTTTTAGGTCATTGTCCAGTTGAAAAACAAATTACAGTTAAGGACAAACCAGATGGGGTGGCGTATTGCTGCAGAATGCTGTGGTAGCCATGCTGGTTAAGTGTGCCATGAATTCTAAATGAATCACTGACAGTATCACCAGCAAAGCACCATCACATCTCCTCTTCCATGCTTCACAGTGGGAACCACACATGCGGAGGTCATTTGTTCACCTACTCTACGTCTCACAAAGACATGGCGGTTGGCAACAAAAACCTCAAATTTGGACTTATCAGATCAAAGGACAGATTTCCACCAGTCAAATGTCCATTGCTCGTGTTTCTTGGGCCAAGCAAGTCTCTTCTTATTATTGGTGTCCTTTAGTAGTGGTTTCTTTGTAGCAATTCGACCATGAAGGTCTGATTCACGTAGTGATTTGTGGCCTGATTCACGTAGTGATTCACCGACTGCCGATATAAAGAAAAAACAGCTAGATGTATACCAGCCCGAGACGTGAGAGTACAGAGGACAGAACATCTGCCTATTAGATTCTACCACAGGAGAGGTCTCACACCGACTCATGTTGTCATGATGTTGGCCTCTTTGGATATAGTACTTTTGCAAATTCATTCACGTCCAACTTCCACAGTACTGTCCAGTACTGATGGTTCATTAACGTCTATAAATAGATTAAAATTGTCTTTGCAGCTTCCGAAAAATATCCAAAACCAAACTTTGGAAAATTAGGAAGAAAAAAAAATTCCTTTGAAAATGTTTGAATAATGTGCAAGCTATCAGAGGGGGTAGTCCCCACTCGCCCGCTAATTAGTGAACTTCCACCCGCAAATGAATTGATCTCTGACCTCAGCAGCGATACCAACCCTAATTATGCCATTAGTCAAAAGAAGACAACGCTTTCCAAAATCAACCATCGGGCACAGGCCTCGTAAAGGTTCTCTCCAGTCTAGCTCTGATGTCTTGCCACCCAAGATTGACATCTGTCCAATACCGCAGTGCACAGCTGAAGCACGAGCAGGTAATGGGAGACATAAAGGGGCAGAGGGAGAGAACCAGGAAACCAATGACAAATGCAGAAAAGGGAAACATTCTGCCAACTATGGAACTGCTCTTGAAAACTGAACAATTAAATGTAATTGCAAAAACGTATGACGATGAACAAGCACAAGCTCTTCAACAAAATCGTCTTCTACAGGAACAAAATCATATGGTACAGGAGCCAATCAATTTAGCCAAAACTAAAAATGATGATGTCCACGCCAACTAGATAGATCTGAAGAGTTATCTACAAACAGGAGCGCTCAACTTGATAACATGCATGCAGTTCTGTTGAACGTTAATCAAAGTAACACGATTCTACTCAAAACGTTGCAGACCAAAGAAAATCAGTTAATGAACACAATGACAAATTAGCAGAACTCATTGAAGTTGCTGACCAAATGAATGATGAGAGAACTCAGGTGATGGAAAGGTGATGGAAATATTGATTTCTAAGCAAGCGGAGGAAATCTCATCACTGAATCTCTCGCTCCGTACTCAAGACCTCTATCTGCAAACCATGACAGATACAGTGGGGCAAAAAAGTATTTAGTCAGCCACCATGTGCATGTTCCCCCACTTAAAAAGATGAGAGAGGCCTGTAATTTTCATCATAGGTACACTTCAACTATGACAGACAAAATGAGGAAAAAAAAATCCAGAAAATCACATTGTAGGATTTTTAATGAATTTGTCAAGTGTTATGGTGGTTGAGATGAACTCCTCTTGCCCTCCGGACACTTCCGAAAGCACTGCGGCTGTATCAACAAGAAAAACATTGATGCACAGAGTATACTCTGCTTCCGATGATACACCTTCCACTTTGTTGGGGACTGTCACCCCTTACAATGACACTAATGGCGTCAGTCCAGCATCTGACCTGATGACTCCCACTGGTGAAACACATTGTGATATCACAGACCGATATCCTCGTGCGGACGTACAGCCACTGAGCGTAGAGAGGAGCAGACAGGCCCTTAGACTAGATTTATCTTAGAACACATCTAAGATAGTACTGAGGTGTACCACACTTGTCCACCTCCAAAACAAATGGCAACAATAATCATTCCTTGCCATGTGTAGGTTCAACTACAAGACAACTAGTAAAATGCTCCAATTATGTGTTCCGGTAGTATAATATTTCAGAATAAATCGGTTTGGATAACTGGTCCCTTTGAGCACCAGTACCAATACCAGCAGCAGTCAGTCTAGCTACAATCAGTAAGAAGGTTAGAGACCTAACCAATCAAATTACCCTTGACAATAGCGACATAGGAGTCACTCAGAGTGCAGCGCGTGGAAGGGAATCTCCAGTGCACTCTTCCAATGGTTAACACACGTCACTAATAATCTTCCATTCAGGAGGAAAATTATTACAATCATTAACCACGATCACACCACGTACGACTGGTCTAATACTTAGAGCACTTCCGTCGTGAGGTTAGCTCCTCCGTGGATAACATAGCTATGAAATAGACTTCATACCTATCACCACTATAATAGTGGAAGACACAGTGACTTGTAGTAAAAACTACTACAGACTCCCTCAACACCAATAATGACTAACATCTGGGCATTAAACTGAAAATTATCTGACTACGTCAGACCCATTCTGAACAAGTTGTAATCTGCCAGGATACTTGGTTTCCTTCCCTTGACATGTGTGCTTGCGTAAGCATAAACTCACTTGCACAACGGAACATCCAATTAGGATTTATGCTAGGATCACTTAAGGGTCTGAGCAAAATACCAGCCTTAGTAAAGTTGAACATTTATTTTGAGGCCTTTAACTCTACAGCTACAGCACTCACCAGTTTTCTTCCCAGAAGTCCATAGGTCATCCCTGTAGACTGCCCAAAACTAGTGCCTTACAGCTGTAGACTTATCAAATAGTTATCAACTATTATAGTACACTAAGCAACACCCCGCAAATTAGGAAAGCCCTAGATATGACATTAGACAATGTCATGATAGGGTCATTTTGCCAAGACCATGGATGTAGATAGAATACAGTCCAATTAGATGATTAAGGGGGCATAACTATATTTTGTTTTGTTTATGCTTCCTATATAAGCCCTTGACGACAATAGAACTTCCTGTTCCGGGGATGTAGGATGACGGTCCTATGTCAGAATGGTTCAGATAATAACTACAGAACGAAGCCAACATCAGCGTGATGCAAATGATATGAATTTTGAACTCTTATTCACTACAGAAGTTATACCTCCTAGCTGTTGAGTTAGCAACCGCAGCTGCAAACGCAGGTTAGGAAGGAACAGACAGAGTATCCTGTTTACCACACAACGATGTTACTACAACGTATCCAATTGACCACCAGAGGACTCGGTTGGGCAACACGGCCTTCCATCTGCCACCAACCTACCGAAGCGCAGCTCAGAGTAAATATTTATTGCATTTTCCTTTTCCATATGGCGGTAATTTAGAATGTATAAGATACTGTATTTACGATAGCACAGCTTTGTCCTTTGTTCCTCAGTCTTCCCGCTTCTTCACTCAACCCAGCCCCTTTTCTTTTGTGTAACAAGCCATCATATCTGTTCCGCCCGCTAGGGATGTTTTCCTTTATGACGTAATTTGTAATAAAGCTATGATTAATTGTGTGTATGTGGAATTCTGTGTGATTCGTTAGGAATTTAGTAAATAAATAATTAAACCCAATTTTGTATGGCTGATTTAATATTGACTGCTATTGATGTAAAATATTACTAGGTCTTCAAGAGTTTATTCGGAAGATAACAGCTCTATAAATATTATTTAGTGGTGACCGACTCTCTAGTTAATTACATTTACATGATTAGCTCAATCAGGTGATATTAATTACGGAGAAAGTATTTTATAGAATAGCATGTCATATCACTTAATCCGGCATAGCCAAAGACACGACAAATGCTAACATAAGTAATTCTACATTTGTTGCAAGCCCAGCTAGCATGGACACTGACAGTTGTGAATCTGATGCATCCGAACAACAGACAGTGACATTGGGCCATCGAAGAGGTGCAACTATGATGAGAACTAATTTGATTTGGGGTTCACTTATTATTATGATTTGGGGTTCACCTATATTGGCAGTAGTGCCTTTCCTTCAACCAAAGTGTATTATATGTGCATAAGTACTATCTCACAACTCAATGAAATCTTCACTCTTGCACAGACATTTAGAAATGAAACATGCCAATTAGAAACATAAGCCATGGGAGTTTTTTGAGCGAGAATTAAGATGACTTTTGAGTAATAAGACATGTAGAAAAACAACAGACACCATTAATAAGAAGGAGCTAGAAGGGGCTAGAAGGGGCTAGAAGGGGCTAGGTCAGGCAAGCCATACTATTGTGGAGGACTTAATTCTTCCTGCTGCCGCAAATATACACACAATGTCTTCATCAAACAACACTGTTTCACGACCCATCAGTGACATGGCAGGAGATGTTCTGAAACAATACTGCTTCGCATACAAGCCAGCGAATTCTGGGCCTGGCATAGCTCCTGGTATATGTCGTTACGTTTATGGGGGGTCAATTAAGGAAGACATTCTCTTCTGCAAACCCCTGAAAACCAGGACAACAGGAGAGGATATTTTTAAAGTAATGGACAGCTTTGTGACATCAAATGGACTTGGTGGTCAAAATGTGGTCAAGATGTGTCGGTATCTGTACTGATGGCGCAAAAGCCATGACAGGGAGACATAGTGGAGTTGCTCCCGACGCCACTTGGGTACACTGCAGCATCCACCGAGAGGCTCTTGCTGCCAAGGGAATGCCTGACAGCTTGAAAGATGTTTTGGACACCACAGTGAAAATGGTTAACTTTGATAAAGCAAGGACCCTGAACTCTCGTCTATTCCCTGCATTATGTAATGATATGGGCAGCGACCATGTAACGATTTTACAACATACAGAAGAAGTTTGCTGGTTATCAAGGGGCAAAGTATTGATGTGTTTTTTTTAATTCAGCGATGAGCTTAACGTTTTCTTTACTGACCATAATTTTCACTTGTCTGACCGCTTGCATGATGACGAGTTTCTCACACAACTGGCCTATCAGGGTGATGTTTTTTGTTGTTGCCTGAATGATCTGAATCTAGGATTACAGGGACTCCCCGCAACTACATTCAATGTGCGGGACAAAATTGAGGCTATGATTAAGAAGTTGGAGCTCTTATCTGTCTGCATTAACAAGGTCAACACACAGGGCTTTCCATTATTGTATGATTTTTTGTGTGCAAATGAACTCAAGCTTACTGACAATGTCAAATGTAATATAGCGAAGCACCTGAGTGAGTTGGGTGCATAATAAGACTGAGACTCTCCAATACAACCCAACATTGCAGAGTTGGGTCCTTTCAAGCAACCCCTTCTCATGAACCTGTAGTGAGTTATTCACAAATTTTGGATGAACAAATAAAGCTTTATATGTAAGATGGCTAAATAAAGAGCAAAATGATTGATTATTATATTATTATTTGTGCCCTGGTCCTATAAGAGCTCTTTGTCACTTCCCACAAGCCGGGTTGTGACAAAAAACTATAACAAGTTTGATAACCACTGCTCTAGGGCAACGGTGTCTAGATGGAATTTATATTTGTGGTCCTGGCAATTTGACCTTTGTTGGAACACCATTATTTTTGTCTTAATGAGATTCACTGTCAGGGCCAAAGCCTGACAGAATCTGTGCAGAAGATCTCTGCAGCAGCACTTCTCTCTTTGGTTGGGGACAGAAGCACCAGATCATCAGCAACCAGTAGACATTTGACTTCAGACTTTAGTAAGGTGCTGTATACTGTTCTAGTGCCCTCGCCAATTCGTTACTGTCTCTCTCTCTTGCTTTCTGTCTGTCTGTCTCTGTCTCTCCCTCTACGGCTCTTTGTCTCTCTCTCTCTCTGTCTCTCTTGCTCTCTGTCTTTCTCTCTCTATCCCTATATTCCTCATTTCTCTCTTTCTACTTCCCCAGATTTCCCTTCAGGATTTCTCTCTTCTTATTCATTATTGAAGAGGGGAAAGTGCTTCCCTACGATTCACATCTCTAAAGACAGCACTTTAGCATCAAAGAGCTGTGTGACTGACGACGCACTGAAGGACCACAGACCTGAAAGGGAAAAAGGGCTTCCCTACGATTCACATCTCTAAAGACAGCACTTTAGCATCAAAAGCTGTGTGACTGACGACGCAATGAAGGACCACAGACCTGAGAGGGAAAAAGAGGGAATATACAAAAGAGAGAGAGAAAGAGAGAGCAAAGGCGAGCACAGCTTTTTAAATTAAGCCAGTTGTGACTCATTCCTATTATAGTCCTGAGTGGGCACAGGATTGTCATAATTCTCTGAGGTGAATGGTAAAAAACATCACATATTGGTGGGTGTAGGTCCCACTCAAAAGGGCTGTAATGACATTGGGACAGTGATAAAAATAGCAGAGAGCACGGTACGTCTGTGGTAATCCTAATTTGCCTGATCGGCTGGGTCTCTCTCTCTTTCCCTTTATCTTGCTGCCTGCCTCTCTCTCTTTCCCTCTGTGGAGATTTTTATTTTTTCGCTAGGCAAGTCAGTTAAGAACAAATTCTTATTGACAATGACAGCCGAGGAACAGTGGGTTAACTGCTTTGTTCAGGTGCAGAACAACAACATTTTACCATGTCAGCTCAGGGATTTGATCTAGCAACCTTTCAGTTACTGGTCCAATGCTCTAACCAGTAGGCTGCCTGCCGCCCCAGGAGAAGGGGTGATGGTGGTTGGCTGGATTCAAGGCTCAGTGTTGAGGCCACTATGGGGTGTTGGATTGGATTAGCGACATCTAGCCTCTGATAGTTTGCGTTTTGTACCAACCCGTTTACGTGAACTGAACTCTCATTTTAATATGTTCCTACTACTTTTTAAATATGTTTCTAGAAGAAATAGTAAAATCATAGTAAAATCATAGTGTAAAAGCAGGAGAGTTGATTCTACACAGGTCCAGTATAGTCCAAAAACTATACTGGGGTATTGATTAGCTCTCTCATTGAGATGGGTATTGATTAGCTCTCTCATTGAGATTGGTATTGATTAGCTCTCTCATTGTGATGGGGTATTGATTAGCTCTCTCATTGAGATGGGTATTGATCAGCTCTCTTATTGAGATGGGGTATTGATTAGCTCTCTCATTGAGATGGGGTATTGATTAGCTCTCTCATTGAGATGGGTATTGATCAGGTCTGAATTTTTAAAAATTATTTTGACCTTTATTTTACTAGGCAAGTCAGTTAATAACAAATTCTTATTTTCAACGACGGCCTAGGAACAGTGTTCAGGGGCAGAACAACAGATTTGTACCTTGTCAGCTCGGGATTCGAACTTGCAACCTTTCGGTTACTAGTCCAACGCTCTAACCAATAGGCTACCCTGCCACCCCATTTTGTGATGGGGTATTGATTAGCTCTCTCATTGAGATGTGGTATTGATTAGCTCTCTCATTTAGATGGGTATTGATCAGCTCTGAAATTGTGATGGGGTATTGATCAGCTCTCCCATTGAGATGGGTATTGATCAGCTCTGAAATTGTGATGGGGTATTGATCAGCTCTCTCATTGAGATGGGTATTGATTAGCTCTCTCATTGAGATGGGGTATTGATTAGCTCTCTCATTGAGATGGGGTATTGATTAGCCCTCTCATTGAGATGGGTATTGATCAGCTCTCTCATTGAGATGGGTATTGATCAGCTCTGAAATTGTGATGGGGTATTGATCAGCTCTGAAATTGAGATGGGGTATTGATCAGCTCTGAAATTGAGATGGGGTATTGGTCAGCTCTGAAATTGAGATGGGGTATTGATCAGCTCTGTCATTGTGATGGGGTATTGATCAGCTCTGTCATTGAGATGGGGTATTGATCAGCTATGAAATTGAGATGGGGTATTGATCAGCTCTGTCATTGAGATTGTGTATTGATCAGCTCTGACATTGAGATGGGGTATTGATCAGCTCTGTCATTGTGATGGGGGTATTGATCAGCTCTGTCATTGAGATGGGGTATTGATCAGCTCTGATAATTGAGATGGGGTATTGATCAGCTCTGTCATTGTGATGGGGGTATTGATCAGCTTTGACATTGTGATGGGGTATTGATCAGCTCTGACATTGAGATGGGGTATTGATCAGCTCTGACATTGAGATGGGGTATTGATCAGCTCTGACATTGAGAAGGGGTATGGATCAGCTCTGTCATTGTGATGGGGGTATTGATCAGCTCTGTATTGGATATTGCAGTTGCCTGCAGTGTATCAGTTATAATCTAGATGATATTTTGCCATTCTTCCTCTCATCAGAATTTCCATCATCAGCATCATCATCATGTGTGTGTGTGTGATGGGGGTCTGTGGTTGTCCGTCTGTCCCGCCCCCGTTCCGTGCCTCGTCAGGAACGTTGTGAGCTACGCGTGTTCCTCCCAGATGGCAGCCGTTGGCAGGGACACTGTCCTCATGCCACACACACACACACACACACACACACACACACACACACACACACACACACTGCCGCAAGCAGGCTCCCTTGCACACGGTTTAGCACACACCTTGACAACATGAACATAATGCAAAGCGCGGCACAAATGGGTCACAGCTCTAACACAGCCTAGATTCGGACAGGGCCAAACCTGCCAGCAACCTGTATGCACCTGGCCTGCCTGACTGGCTCTTGACTGGCTAGTCTAGGACCCAAGCTGAGAGCTCTGCAACATAACCAAAGGCTTATTGGGCTATTTCTCTGTGGTCCTGTTCTATTGGGCTATTCTCTGTTGTCCCCTGTGTTTTCTGCACTAAATCCAATCTAGAGTATGTAACTGTTGCTCTGGAAATTGTATCTAGGGAGTACGGAGAGCCCTCCTGTCTGGTCAAGACACCAACCAAACTGCATGGGGGGGAGACCATTTAATTTGCCGACAGAGGGAGGAGAAAATTGATTTTGAACAAGGACAGTGTAAATCAGATTTCAGCAACATATGTGTTTAAAGAAAATGGTATTTGTTGATTTAAAAAATATATATATTTTATTTTTATTGTTTTATTTAACCTTTATTTAACTAGGCAAGTCAGTGAAGAACAAATTCTTATTTACAATGATGGCTTACCCCGGCCAAACCCGGACACCGCTGGGCCAATTGTGCGCCGCCCTATGGGACTCCCATTCACGGCCGGATGTGATACAGCCTGGTTACCGATATGTGTGTTGATGGATTTTGAGCACAGATTTCAGAGGGAACATTTCTGAGCGGCATGATGTTTTGTGTGATGCTGAATGGGTACTGATTGCTCCTGTAGTGGTGCCAGGCCTCTGAACCTGCTGGATAACCATTCACATGTCAAGCACCCTCTAACAACTCTCCTTTCCCTCTCTTTCACTCTTTCCCTCTTTCTGATACAATGCCTCCTCTCACATACAATTACACTCACATATTTTCTAAGAATTGCCATACGATTAAAATGTGAAGGTCAGGGGACAAGGGCTTAGCACAAAATAACAGCCTGGAGTTTGCTAAACGGCATTGGCACTTGGATTGTAACCTGTGCTATAGTCAGATGACATGACAATAGATGCATTTGGCCATACACTCCAGTGGTGGGTTTGGCATGGAAGGAAAGGTGCATATGCAGGAAAAACCCTCATACCTATGGTGGTGAAACTTTGATGTTATGGGGTTATTTTGCTTTCACTGGTCCAGTACCAGGGCATTTTTGCCCAAAACCTGGTTACCTCTGCCAGGAGGCGTCCCTGTAACGCACAAACAGCATTGAGATTGCTGGGATTGTGCGTTCCTGGTGTAACTCGGGTAGTTGGTGTTGCCATCCTGTACCTGTCCCGCAGGTGTCATGTTCAGATGTACCGATCCTGTGCAGGTGTTTTTACACGTGGTCTGCCACTGCGAGGACGTTCAGCTGTCCGTCCTGTAGACCTGTCTTAGGCGTCTCACAGTACGGACATTGCAATTTATTGCCCTGGCAATGGTATTTTTCAGAGTCAGTAAAAAGGACTCTTTATTGTCATGTTTTCATAACTGTGACCTTCATTTCCTACCATCTGTAAGCTGTTAGTGTCTTATCGACTGTTCCACAGGTGCATGTTCATCAATTGTTTATGGTTCAATGAACAAGCATGGGAAACGGTGATTAAACCCTTTACAATGAAGATCTGTGAAGTTATTTGGATTTTTACAAATTATCTTTGAAAGACAGGGTCCTGAAAAAGGGAAGTTTATTTTTACTGAGTTTATTGTAACATAATGTATTTTTCTAATGTTTTTGAGCATACAATATAGCTCCGTATTTGTATTATTTATTTTCTAAGTATTTTTTGCTCATCTATATCAAGGGTACCAATTATTTTGGACCTGACTGTACATTATGTATGTGGATTACCAATTAGTGAACCCAACATGACATCATCCTGTTTAACAGTCACAAGCTGTTAAACCCCAGTGGTTTTCTTATTACCAAGGTCATAATGCAAACAGCATGATCATTCAGTACTAGAGCATAAACATGGAATCTGAGCTGTGCAGCTCTCCTTTTTTACGCCTCCATGGCTTCTCCTTCTCCTTCACCCAAATCCAGATAGCAGATGTTCTGAAAGAGCTGCAAAACCTGGACCCATACAAATCTGCTGGACGAGACAATCTGGACCCTCTCTTTCTAAAATGATCCGCCGCCATTGTTGCAACCCCTATTACCAGTCTGCTCAACCTCTCTTTCATATCGTCCGAGATCCCTAAAGATTGGAAAGCTGCCGCGGTCATCCCCCTCTTCAAAGGGGGTGACACTCTAGATCCAAACTGTTACAGACCTATCCTACCCTGCCTTTCTAAAGTCTGCGAAAGCCAAGTTAATAAACAGATCACTGACCATTTCGAATCCCACCGTACCTTCTCCGCTGTGCAATCCGGTTTCCGAGCCGGTCACAGGTGCACCTCAGCCACTCTCAAGGTGCTAAACGATATCATAACCGCCATCGATAAAAGACAGTACTGTGCAGCCGTCTTCATCGACCTGGCCAAGGCTTTCGACTCTGTCAATCACCGTATCCTTATCGACAGACTCAACAGCCTTGGTTTCTCAAATGACTGCCTCGCCTGGTTCACCAACTACTTTCCAGACAGAGTTCAGTGTGTCAAATCGGAGGGCCTGTTGTCTGGACCGTTGGCAGTCTCGGGCCGACTCTTTTCTCTGTATATATCAACGATGTCGCTCTTGCTGCAGGGGATTCCCTGATCCACCTCTACGAAGACGACACCATTCTGTATGGATCTGGCCCCAATTTGGACACTGTGTTAACTACCCTCCAAACAAAATTCAATGCCATACAACACTCCTTCTGTGGCCTCCAACTGCTCTTAAATGCTAGTAAAACCAAATGCATGCTTTTCAACCGTTCGCTGCCCGCACCCGCCACCCAGACTAGCATCACTACTCTGGACGGTCCTGACTTAGAATATGTGGACAACTACAAATACCTAGCTGTCTGTCTAGACTGTAAACTCTCTTTCCAGACTCATATTAAACATCTCCGGTCCAAAATTAAATCTAGATTCGGATTCCTATTTCTCAAGCCTCATTCACTCACGGCGCC
>NC_060187.1:16354369-16374369 GCF_021184085.1 Oncorhynchus gorbuscha | reverse complement strand
TCAGAGTGATTAGAGGGACAATAGAGTGCTGAGTACCAGGCAGTTAGTAAGTTTGGTAGACTACTAATGACCATCAGCAGCATCAGAGCTTGGAGAAACCTAATTACCATGACTAAATGGTCATGTGGAATTTAACTGCCTTCATGACTCGTGACCGCCAGTGTGATGGTATACGGTCACCGCAACAGCCCTACATGGAAATGCATTCCCTTAGGCATTAACCATGCCTTGGGACTAAACACCTCCCTCTGCAACTGGATTCTGGACGTCCTACCCCCCCAGGTGGTAAGGGTAGGTAACAATACATCCGCCACCCTAATCCTTAACACAGGGGCCCCTCAGCGGTGCGTGCTCAGTTCCCTCCTGTACTCCCTGTTCACTCATGACTGCACGGCCAGGCACGACTCCAACACCATCATTAAGTTTGCCAATGACACAACAGTGGTAGGCCTGATCACCAACAGCGACGAGACAGCCTATAGAGAGGTCAGAGACCTGGCCGTGTGGTGCCAGGACAACAACCTCTACCTCAACATAATCAAGACTAAGGAAATGATTGTGGACTACAGGAAAAGGAGGACCGAGCACTCCCCCATTCTCATCAACAGGGCTGTAGTGGAGCAGGTTGAGAGCTTCAAGTTCCTTGGTGTCCACATCACCAACTAACTAACATGGTCCAAGCACACCAAGAGGGCACAACAAAACCTATTCCCCCTCAGGAGACTGAAAATATTTGGCATGGGTTCTCAGATCCTCAAAAAGTTCGACAGCTGCACCATCGAGAGCATCCTGACTGGTTGCATCACTGCCTGGTATGGCAACTGCTCGGCCTCTGACTGCAAGGCACTTCAGATGGTAGTGCGTACGGCCCAGTACATCACTGGGGCCAAGCTTCCTGCCATCCAGGACCTCTATACCAGGCGATGTCAAAGGAAGGCCCAAAAAATTGTCAAAGGCTTCAGCCACCCTAGTCGTAGAGTGTTCTCTCTGCTCCCGCACGGCAAGCGGTACCAGCACGCCAAGTCTAGGCCCAAGAGGCTTCTAAACAGCTTCTACCCCCAAGCCAAAAGACTACTGAACATTTAATCAAATGGCTACCCAGACTACTTGCATTGCCCCCCCCCTTTTACGCTGCTGCTACTCTCTGTTATTATCTATGCATAAGTCACTTTAATAACTCTACCCACATGTATATATTACCTCAATTACCTCGACTAACTGGTGCCTCCGTACATTGACTCTGCACCTGTATGCTACAATAATATAAAGGCCGAATGCGCATCTAATTTACCCATCTCCATCTGGCTTTCGGGTGCCACCTTATTTTTTAATTGTAAATATTATAATTGTTTTAATTGCAGCTGCACTCAAATATTGTGGCTTTCTCTCGCTCTCTCCATCAACCCTACTAAAATTGCATCCAAAATAGATATTCCTGTTCTAGATTGATTTATAGACCTATATATAGATCTCCTAGCCTACCATTTTCAGGTAATATATTTAATTCAGTATTAACATTATATTTAGCTTATTGATGATGGGTTATGCATAATAAGCTTCCAACTTATAGCCTCTGTCTCTTCCACAATACGCAAGCACCCGTGTTCTGCTGGCCTCTCTCCTTAAAAAATTCTACTTAGCTCTTGGAGTCCCATGCAGGAAAAGCTAGACTAGAAGTCCTTGCTGGACCTCATTTTTTAAGCATATCTTATACCGATATACTATTTGAAGAGGGACGCAAGCTTTTTTTGCTGAATGTTAAATACAGCAGACAATAGAACACACGGGTAGTTTGAAAGAAAAGAGAATGTGCGATGGCTATAGCAGTTATTTATTCTGACCCATAACCATTCAATCTTTGTGAAGCGAAGTGAAATGCTTCTGCTTCTAATTCTAGTCCTATATTATTCAACAATTTCATTAGAAGGATGAAAATACAGCCAACAAAATGTATTTCATTTAACTGTTTCAAGTGGGGAAGGACTGAAGCAACAATAGAGAGAGAAATAGGATAATAACATTAAGGGAAATATTATTAAAGGTAAATACGTGTCAGCCTACTAATTATACAAATAGGCCCTATTCTATTTCAAAATCAAATTTTCTAGCCTATACTTGTAACTTTGTAGGCCGCATGTGCTGCACCAGAAACACATGTTCTCTTCTGCTTTTTATTTAACTAGGCAAGTCAGTTAAGAACAAATTCTTATTTTCAATGACGGCCTAGGAACAGTGGGTTAACTGCATGTTCAGGAGCAGAACGACAGCTCGGGGATTTGAACTTGCAACCTTCCGGTTACTTGTCCAATGCTCTAACCACTAGGCTACCCTGCCGCTTCATCATATGCTTCATCATAGTTTGAACGCTGTGTGTAATTCCAGTCCATATAATACCACACAGTACAGTAATACAGTTCCCAGTCATAGATTAGCCTACTGGAAAAGATTAGCCTACTGGATCTAGTTTCATGTATTTACCCAAGAGAGCATATAGCTAGCTACATCTATGGGCTTTTATGTTTTTCTGCTGTGCGTAATGTGCAGTAGACTAATGTGCAGTAGACTACACATGTATTGTCTTTCTAACCTGTACCCCGCACATTGACTCGGTACCGGTACACCCTGTATATACTGTAGCCTTGGTAGTGTTATTTTATTGTGTTACTTTTTATTTTATTTTTAACTTTAGTTTCATTAGTAAATATTTTCTTAACTCTCTTTCTTGAACTGCATTGTTGGTTAACGGCTTGTAAGTAAGCATTTCATGTTAAGGTCTACATGTTGCATGTGACAAATACAATTTGATTTGATTTTGATTTGATAATGGCACAATCATTTGGGCTTTATTGGGTTTGGGCTCATTAAATGTCATTAATGTAGGGCTCATTAAATGTATTTAATATGTGGCTGATCAGGCTCAGGTAGCATCAGGTTAGACTGTTCATGGTGATCAAAGATCTAATCAAGTCCACATTTACAGTATATGCTCTATAATGCTTTTGAATTACACTTCTGGTTTCGGCGGGAAATACTGGGTTAGTCGGGAGAAAAGTGATTTATTCTCGGGATGGAACATTTGTCAAATATTCAACCCTAACACTCACACTATCCACATGATTCATGAACTTCATTAGAAAGATCACTCTGGCCACCGTGTTGCTTGCTGTTTGGGATTTTAGGCTGGGTTTGTTTAGAAGCACTTTGTGACATCTGCTGATGTAAAACGGACTCTAAAAATACATTTGATTTGATCTTCCTAACCAGGTCGATATCAGCTTCCTATAATATCCTCCACCTGACAGCTAGCTGTGAACCAAGACACCATGATGGTGTACTGTAGTTTATCCATCCCATACAAAATACATGACTGTAACAGACACTAGCTACCTCGCTGCTTCATTCTGTAGTCAATGGCAACATAAACAATGACAAAAGGAAGAAGAGACATATAGTAAACAGCCATTTCAGCTACTATCTTATTTCATTCATATAGTCTATCCTTTCTTTCATCATTTTCTCTCCATCATTGACACACCGACAAAGATAACACGTTTTATTTATCTTTCATTTCTCCCCTTCATTCTCTTTCAATTCTTTAGCCATTATGTGTCAGTACTGACAACAAAGACAGTTTAGCTTGCTAGTTTTCTGCTTTGTAGTCTAATCAATGCTGTTAGCCTTGTGGTGGTGGAGGGAGCTAATACCATCAGGAACATCATGCTAATGGCTGACCTTCAAATGCCAACCTGTGTCTGGGGCTGGTCTGGACTGGCCACATGCATAAATGTATGATAGAGACAGACTGGATATGCTAAGGAATGAGATAAAGAGACATGCACATTCACATATACATATACATGACACACTAGGCATTTGCACACACACAGACACGTACACACACACGACAGACCCCTCAAGGTTAAGAAATGGTAATGTTCTCCACCCTCCTGTGCTTGTTAATAGTAAATTGGCTAGATGGACTAGCAAGCATGACATGGTAGTAGAGTGACATGGTAGTAAAGTGACATGGTAGTAAAGGTACATGGTAGGAAAGTGACATGGTACTAAAGGTACATGGTAGTAAAGGTACATGGTAGTAAAGTGACGTGGTAGTAAAGGTACATGGTAGTAAAGGTACATGGTAGTAAAGGTACATGGTAGTAAAGGGACGTGGTAGTAAAGGTACATGGTAGTAAAGGTACATGGTAGTAAAGGTACATGGTAGTAAAGGTACATGGTAGTAGGGAGACATGGTAGTAAAGGTACATGGTAGTAAAGGTACATGGTAGTAGGGAGACATGGTAGTAAAGGGACGTGGTAGTAAAGGTACATGGTAGTAAAGGTACATGGTAGTAAAGTGACGTGGTAGTAAAGGTACATGGTAGTAAAGTGACGTGGTAGTAAAGGTACATGGTAGTAAAGTGACGTGGTAGTAAAGGTACATGATAGTAAAGTGACATGGTAGTAAAGGTACATGGTAGTAAAGTGACGTGGTAGTAAAGGTACATGGTAGTAAAGTGACGTGGTAGTAAAGGTACATGGTAGTAAAGTGACGTGGTAGTAAAGGTACATGGTAGTAAAGTGACGTGGTAGTAAAGGTACATGGTAGTAAAGTGGCATGGTAGTAAAGGTACATGGTAGTAAAGGTACATGATAGTAAAGGTACATGGTAGTATAGGTACATGATAGTAAAGGTACATGGTAGTAAAGGTACATGATAGTAAAGGTACATGGTAGTAAAGGTACATGGTAGTAAAGTGACGTGGTAGTAAAGGTACATGGTAGTAAAGTGACGTGGTAGTAAAGGTACATGGTAGTAAAGTGACGTGGTAGTAAAGGTACATGATAGTAAAGTGACATGGTAGTAAAGGTACATGGTAGTAAAGTGACGTGGTAGTAAAGGTACATGGTAGTAAAGTGACGTGGTAGTAAAGGTACATGGTAGTAAAGTGACGTGGTAGTAAAGGTACATGGTAGTAAAGTGACGTGGTAGTAAAGGTACATGGTAGTAAAGTGGCATGGTAGTAAAGGTACATGGTAGTAAAGGTACATGATAGTAAAGGTACATGGTAGTAAAGGTACATGATAGTAAAGGTACATGATAGTAAAGGTACATGGTAGTAAAGGTACATGATAGTAAAGGTACATGGTAGTAAAGGTACATGGTAGTGAAGGTACATGGTAGTAAAGGTACATGGTAGTAAAGGTACATGGTAGTAAAGTGACGTGGTAGTAAATGTACATGGTAGTAAAGTGACGTGGTAGTAAAGGTACATGGTAGTAAAGTGACGTGGTAGTAAAGGTACATGATAGTAAAGTGACGTGGTAGTAAAGTGAGCCTTTGCCCTGATAAGACAATACCTTGGACCTGGGTCCTATCCTGTGTAAAAAAATCTACCCCAATCAATCTACACCCCCCTCAGTTCTAAGCTATCACTGTCTCATACCTATCACTGTCTCATACCTATCACTGTCTCATACCTATCACTGTCTCATACCTATCACTGTCTCATACCTATCACTGTCTCATACCTATCACTGTCTCATACCTATCACTGTCTCATACCTATCACTGTCTCATACCTATCACTGTCTCATACCTTCCTGTAGGAATAAACAGAGCAGTAGATCCAAGGCTCTGGGAAGGTACAGATTATCATGCTGTTCATAATGAGAGCCTAAACCACTGGCGCGGGGAGGTGAAGAGAGAGGACACTCAATACACTCAGAAAGGGATTGGAAAGCCATATATAGGAAACTGGTATTAAATGAAAGGGGGTGTGTTTCATGAGAAATTTGGTGTCATATAATTTAGTGTTAGTGGCAGGAAGGTGTCATCTTTATAATGGCCTGTCTTTGGCACGTGCTTGTATATGTCTCCCTCCCTCCCCTGATGTCCGTCTCTCTGTCTCTCATGTTGTGGTGTGTCCCAGGGTGCCTGTGCCAACATAGCTGTGTATAATGACCAGCCACCTGGTGCTCTGGATCCCACTGCTCTGATCACGGGTGACCGGCTGATCCTAATTTACAGTTGGCACTATGCATTCAGGCAGGTAGCGTTTTCCTGGCATCCGCCAAACCCAGATTTGCCTGTAAGACTGCCAGATGGTGAAGCGTGATTCATCACTCCTGAGAACGTGTTTCCACTGCTCCAGAGTCCAATGGTGAGGAGCTTTAATCCACTCCAACCAACGCTTGACATTGTGCATGCTGATCTTAGGCTTGTGTAACGGCTGCTCGGCCATGGAAACTCATTTCATGAAGCTGCCGACGAACCGTTCTTGTGCTGATGTTGCTTCCAGAGGCAGTTTGGAACTCGGTAGTGAGTGTTGCAACCGAGGACAGACGAGGACAGAAGGGGCAGCTCTAGCAGGACAGAAATTAGACAATCTAACTTGTTGGAAAGGTGGCATCCTATGACGTTGCCACGTTGAAAGTCACTTCAGCAAGGCCATTCTACTGCCAATGTAAGAATAGTGGCATCAAAAACCTGGTCCTTTCACACACTAATAATGCAAGCAACTTCAATTACTAATTTATCTGAACAGGGGGAAAAAAACTCACCAGATTCACAGGGAATACATTACATAGTACGGAGAAGCAATACTCCAAGTCATAGTTTCATACTACTTGTTATACATAAAGAACTGATACTGTATACTGGTTGTTGCCGTGGGTGGCACTGGACAATTCTTTGCAGATTCCTTATGTCTTACTCATTACTAGGAAGAAGGTTGGTCCAAATCGGATGTTGGGTACTATATTAATTGAATATTATCTGAATTCTGTCAATTAAAACGGCCAATTTGGATGCATTCAATAACCTTAATTTCTCAGAGATAAAATAATGTTCCAGGAATGTTAATCATATTTTTTCATAACTACAGAAAAATGTCATAACAATCTGAGATGGTGGGTGTCGAAATCCTCATCTTGTGTTTTTTGAGGTGGAACGACCCACAGGGCATCCATCTGTCACAGCAGGACTGTTCACCATGGGGCCCTGCTAGAGTACACACTGATACTCTCTGAGCTGTTTGGCTTTAGTGAGGGCAGGTGTGTCAGACGACCACATAAATCAGCAGACCATGAAGTGGTCAACAACACACCTTGCTGGAATGTGAATGACCTTTCACCTCGACACACACACACACACACACACACACACACACACACACACACACACACACACACACACACACACACACACACACACACACACACACACACACACACACACACACACACACACACACACACACACACACACACACACACACACACACACACACACACACACACACTGAAAATGGGAACTCTCACACCATGACGCAAACCGATCCACTGGGCAGAGTTATTTCAAATCCTTTTAGGACGGCACCCAAACACACATTAAACCACTCAGATTGCCGCTCTGAAAAGGGTTCCTGTTTTATTCATCATCAGAGAGACAGAACCACCTCCATTGACAGCAGAACACAAACACTCCGTCTGCTTCCCAGAATGCAATGTGTGGGCGGGCATCGCCCCATGAGGCTGCTGTCATGATGAACAGGGTCTTCAGACGAGTCAAACAGACAGGAGAGGGGTGCACACGCACGCTCACACACACAAGCGACAACCACGTACATATCTGTAAACATGACTAACTGGTAGACTGTGTGGATCACGTTGCTGATAATGATGGTGATGAAGATGATGATTATGAGAAGACTGTTATCTACAAAGAACAACAACACTTCCATTAGAGGACTAGTTCCTTGTCAATTTGCCAATCCTTCTATGGAAGACCTCAGAAACAGCCCAGGCAGGCTCTTCAGATCTTCCATCAAGGGCAGGTAGCCAAAACCCATTTCTATCTCTGACATCACGCTGTGTGCTGTGGAGCTGAGTTAGTCATCCTGTGAAAACGTGTTTGTTTGCTTCTTTCTCCTGGAATAGAGAATAAACTCTTCACTTCCCTCAGGTTGTTTACCAGCTCTGTCTGTGTTTCAATTAACCCTGGCTGTGATAGCTTGTTACTCAGGTCATCCAATTCTGCCGCTCTGTGCTCATTGGATAATGTAATTAACACTACACTTTCGTCTGCAGTGACACTGTGGTCGAAACCTCAAAGAAAGAGAGAGAGAGAGGATGTCACAGCATCAGTCCCCGGCTGCAAACAAAAATCTATTAGTAGTACAATTACTGCAGCCTCTCTCTCTCTCTCTCTCTCTCTCTCTCTCTCCCTGTCTCATCGCAGCTAGTCGGCAGGGAGAAACAGGCTTCCAGATCTGCTCTGCTCTGACAATAGCCTCGCTTTGGAGAGCTCTTGTCCTCACTTAAATGGCTGCTAGTGCTGTATTGTAGTTGAATTGTATTGAAAAGAACATAGGCGCACCGTGCACACAGTGCACACTCACTATCTGTAACACACACACACTGTCTATAATAAATGAATAACAAAATTGCATTTCCTGCAAGAAATGGAATATATGTACATGGCCCCTTGAATCAGACTGAAACCCACTGTCCCTATACCGTCCCACTGTCCCTCTCTTTCTCTCTCTCTCCATTTCTTGCTCTTATCCCACCCTCTGTCTTGTTCCATCTTCCACCCTCGCTATTCCCCTCCATTTCTTGCGCTTATCACCCTTCTCTCTCTTGCTACTTCCTCCCCCCATGTCCCCTATGCTAATGACATTTGTCATGTCCATTCCAGTGTAGTAAGTTACCCATGGCCCTCGCTTCACTGGTCATTAAACATGGTTAATAATATTGTAGTAAGTTACCCATGGCCCTGGCTTCACTGGTCATTAAACATGGTTAATAATAGTGTAGTAAGTTACCCACGGCCCTCGCTTCACTGGTCATTAAACATGGTTAATAATAGTGTAGTAAGTTACCCATGGCCCTGGCTTCACTGGTCATTAAACATGGTTAATAATAGTGTAGTAAGTTACCCATGGCCCTGGCTTCACTGGTCATTAAACATGGTTAGTAATAGTGTAGTAAGTTACCCATGGCCCTGGCTTCACTGGTCATTAAACATGGATAATAATAGTGTAGTAAGTTACCCATGGCCCTGGCTTCACTGGTCATTAAACATGGTTAATAATAGTGTAGTAAGTTACCCATGGCCCTGGCTTCACTGGTCATTAAACATGGTTAATAATAGTGTAGTAAGTTACCCATGGCCCTGGCTTCACTGGTCATTAAACATGGTGAATAATAGTGTAGTAAGTTACCCACGGCCCTCGCTTCACTGGTCATTAAACATGGTTAATAATAGTGTAGTAAGTTACCCATGGCCCTGGCTTCACTGGTCATTAAACATGGTGAATAATAGTGTAGTAAGTTACCCATGGCCCTGGCTTCACTGGTCATTAAACATGGTTAATAATAGTGTAGTAAGTTACCCATGGCCCTGGCTTCACTGGTCATTAAACATGGTTAATAATAGTGTAGTAAGTTACCCATGGCCCTGGCTTCACTGGTCATTAAACATGGTTAATAATAGTGTAGTAAGTTACCCATGGCCCTGGCTTCACTGGTCATTAAACATGGTGAGTAATAGTGTAGTAAGTTACCCATGGCCCTGGCTTCACTGGTCATTAAACATGGTTAATAATAGTGTAGTAAGTTACCCATGGCCCTGGCTTCACTGGTCATTAAACATGGTTAATAATAGTGTAGTAAGTTACCCATGGCCCTGGCTTCACTGGTCATTAAACATGGTTAATAATAGTGTAGTAAGTTACCCATGGCCCTGGCTTCACTGGTCATTAAACATGGTTAATAATAGTGTAGTAAGTTACCCATGGCCCTGGCTTCACTGGTCATTAAACATGGTTAATAATAGTGTAGTAAGTTACCCATGGCCCTGGCTTCACTGGTCATTAAACATGGTTAGTAATAGTGTAGTAAGTTACCCATGGCCCTGGCTTCACTGGTCATTAAACATGGTTAGTAATAGTGTAGTAAGTTACCCATGGCCCTGGCTTCACTGGTCATTAAACATGGTTAGTAATAGTGTAGTAAGTTACCCATGGCCCTGGCTTCACTGGTCATTAAACATGGTTAGTAATAGTGTAGTAAGTTACCCATGGCCCTGGCTTCACTGGTCATTAAACATGGTTAGTAATAGTGTCGTAAGTTACCCATGGCCCTGGCTTCACTGGTCATTAAACATGGTTAATAATAGTGTAGTAAGTTACCCATGGCCCTGGCTTCACTGGTCATTAAACATGGTTAATAATAGTGTAGTAAGTTACCCATGGCCCTGGCTTCACTGGTCATTAAACATCGTTAGTAATAGTGTAGTAAGTTACCCACGGCCCTGGCTTCACTGGTCATTAAACATGGTTAATAATAGTGTAGTAAGTTACCCACGGCCCTGGCTTCACTGGTCATTAAACATGGTTAGTAATAGTGTAGTAAGTTACCCATGGCCCTGGCTTGACTGGTCATTAAACATGGTTAGTAATAGTGTAGTAAGTTACCCATGGCCCTGGCTTCACTGGTGATTAAACATGGTTAATAATAGTGTAGTAAGTTACCCATGGCCCTGGTTTCACTGGTGATTAAACATGGTTAATAATAGTGTAGTAAGTTACCCATGGCCCTGGTTTCACTGGTGATTAAACATGGTTAATAATAGTGTAGTAAGTTACCCATGGCCCTGGTTTCACTGGTGATTAAACATGGTTAATAATAGTGTAGTAAGTTACCCATGGCCCTGGCTTCACTGGTCATTAAACATGGTCAATAATATTGTAGTAAGTTACCCATGGCCCTGGCTTCACTGGTCATTAAACATGGTTAATAATAGTGTAGTAAGTTACCCATGGCCCTGGTTTCACTGGTCATTAAACATGGTTAATAATAGTGTAGTAAGTTACCCATGGCCCTGGCTTCACTGGTCATTAAACATGGTTAATAATAGTGTAGTAAGTTACCCATGGCCCTGGTTTCACTGGTCATTAAACATGGTTAATAATAGTGTAGTAAGTTACCCATGGCCCTCGCTTCACTGGTCATTAAACATGGTTAATAATAGTGTAGTAAGTTACCCATGGCCCTGGCTTCACTGGTCATTAAACATGGTTAATAATAGTGTAGTAAGTTACCCATGGCCCTGGCTTCACTGGTCATTAAACATGGTTAATAATAGTGTAGTAAGTTACCCATGGCCCTGGCTTCACTGGTCATTAAACATGGTTAATAATAGTGTAGTAAGTTACCCATGGCCCTGGCTTCACTGGTCATTAAACATGGTTAGTAATAGTGTAGTAAGTTACCCATGGCCCTGGCTTCACTGGTCATTAAACATGGTTAGTAATAGTGTAGTAAGTTACCCATGGCCCTGGCTTCACTGGTCATTAAACATGGTTAGTAATAGTGTCGTAAGTTACCCATGGCCCTGGCTTCACTGGTCATTAAACATGGTTAATAATAGTGTAGTAAGTTACCCATGGCCCTGGCTTCACTGGTCATTAAACATGGTTAATAATAGTGTAGTAAGTTACCCACGGCCCTGGCTTCACTGGTCATTAAACATGGTTAATAATAGTGTAGTAAGTTACCCACGGCCCTGGCTTCACTGGTCATTAAACATGGTTAGTAATAGTGTAGTAAGTTACCCATGGCCCTGGCTTGACTGGTCATTAAACATGGTTAGTAATAGTGTAGTAAGTTACCCATGGCCCTGGCTTCACTGGTGATTAAACATGGTTAATAATAGTGTAGTAAGTTACCCATGGCCCTGGTTTCACTGGTGATTAAACATGGTTAATAATAGTGTAGTAAGTTACCCATGGCCCTGGTTTCACTGGTGATTAAACATGGTTAATAATAGTGTAGTAAGTTACCCATGGCCCTGGTTTCACTGGTGATTAAACATGGTTAATAATAGTGTAGTAAGTTACCCATGGCCCTGGCTTCACTGGTCATTAAACATGGTCAATAATATTGTAGTAAGTTACCCATGGCCCTGGCTTCACTGGTCATTAAACATGGTTAATAATAGTGTAGTAAGTTACCCATGGCCCTGGTTTCACTGGTCATTAAACATGGTTAATAATAGTGTAGTAAGTTACCCATGGCCCTGGCTTCACTGGTCATTAAACATGGTTAATAATAGTGTAGTAAGTTACCCATGGCCCTGGTTTCACTGGTCATTAAACATGGTTAATAATAGTGTAGTAAGTTACCCATGGCCCTCGCTTCACTGGTCATTAAACATGGTTAATAATAGTGTAGTAAGTTACCCATGGCCCTGGCTTCACTGGTCATTAAACATGGTTAATAATAGTGTAGTAAGTTACCCATGGCCCTGGCTTCACTGGTCATTAAACATGGTTAATAATAGTGTAGTAAGTTACCCATGGCCCTGGCTTCACTGGTCATTAAACATGGTTAATAATAGTGTAGTAAGTTACCCATGGCCCTGGCTTCACTGGTCATTAAACATGGTTAGTAATAGTGTAGTAAGTTACCCATGGCCCTGGCTTCACTGGTCATTAAACATGGTTAGTAATAGTGTAGTAAGTTACCCATGGCCCTGGCTTCACTGGTCATTAAACATGGTTAGTAATAGTGTCGTAAGTTACCCATGGCCCTGGCTTCACTGGTCATTAAACATGGTTAATAATAGTGTAGTAAGTTACCCATGGCCCTGGCTTCACTGGTCATTAAACATGGTTAATAATAGTGTAGTAAGTTACCCATGGCCCTGGCTTCACTGGTCATTAAACATCGTTAGTAATAGTGTAGTAAGTTACCCACGGCCCTGGCTTCACTGGTCATTAAACATGGTTAATAATAGTGTAGTAAGTTACCCACGGCCCTGGCTTCACTGGTCATTAAACATGGTTAGTAATAGTGTAGTAAGTTACCCATGGCCCTGGCTTGACTGGTCATTAAACATGGTTAGTAATAGTGTAGTAAGTTACCCATGGCCCTGGCTTCACTGGTGATTAAACATGGTTAATAATAGTGTAGTAAGTTACCCATGGCCCTGGTTTCACTGGTGATTAAACATGGTTAATAATAGTGTAGTAAGTTACCCATGGCCCTGGTTTCACTGGTGATTAAACATGGTTAATAATAGTGTAGTAAGTTACCCATGGCCCTGGTTTCACTGGTGATTAAACATGGTTAATAATAGTGTAGTAAGTTACCCATGGCCCTGGCTTCAATGGTCATTAAACATGGTTAATAATAGTGTAGTAAGTTACCCATGGCCCTGGCTTCACTGGTCATTAAACATGGTTAATAATAGTGTAGTAAGTTACCCATGGCCCTGGCTTCACTGGTCATTAAACATGGTTAATAATAGTGTAGTAAGTTACCCATGGCCCTGGTTTCACTGGTCATTAAACATGGTTAATAATAGTGTAGTAAGTTACCCATGGCCCTGGCTTCACTGGTCATTAAACATGGTTAATAATAGTGTAGTAAGTTACCCATGGCCCTGGTTTCACTGGTCATTAAACATGGTTAGTAATAGTGTAGTAAGTTACCCATGGCCCTGGCTTCACTGGTCATTAAACATGGTTAGTAATAGTGTAGTAAGTTACCCATGGCCCTGGCTTCACTGGTCATTAAACATGGTTAATAATAGTGTAGTAAGTTACCCACGGCCCTGGCTTCACTGGTCATTAAACATGGTTAATAATATTGTAGTAAGTTACCCATGGCCCTGGTTTCACTGGTCATTAAACATGGTTAATAATAGTGTAGTAAGTTACCCATGGCCCTGGCTTCACTGGTCATTAAACATGGTTAATAATAGTGTAGTAAGTTACCCATGGCCCTGGCTTCACTGGTCATTAAACATGGTTAATAATAGTGTAGTAAGTTACCCATGGCCCTGGCTTCACTGGTCATTAAACATGGTTAATAATAGTGTAGTACGTTACACTCACACACACACACACACTCACACACTCACACTCACACTCTCTCTCACACACACACACACACACAGAGACAGAGAGAGAGAGAGAGAGAGAGAGAGAGAGAGAGAGAGAGAGAGAGAGAGAGAGAGAGAGAGAGAGAGAGAGAGAGAGAGAGAGAGAGAGAGAGAGAGAGAGAGAGAGAGAGAGAGAGAGAGAGAGAGAGAGAGAGAGAGAGGAAGACAGAGGTGGACTGCAGTGTACTGTACAGTAATGAATACAAATGTCTTCCTGTATCATCTGCTTCCTAACCAGTCCTAACCAGTAACCACCTCCTAGGTTGTGTGAAGGCAAATATCATTATTTCCATATGCATAGATGACCCATAAAAGATAAGGGAGGGTGTTGTGTATTACAAATGATTACTGGTTATCATGATGCTGGCTGTCTGTTCACCCCTCTGTAAACTGTTGCGTTTAAATGGCATATCATCATATCATTTCAAAAGGTGTTATGTGTGCAATAGCAGTCCCATTACATATAACTCCTCATAAAACTGAATACAGTTATTGGTCTGGACATAAATCAATGTAAACGACACATCAAACTATATTCGTCTCTCCCTTTCCATCACTTCCTCTACTCCTTCCTCGTTCGGCCTCTCCCTCCTTCTCTCTTGGTTTGACTAATGACTTCCACTGCTAATGACTGTTTCTGTTTTCACCACTCCCTAAATACTCTTTGTATGAGGAAAGTCAATGAGCACGAATGTGGTCACACACACACGCACCATCATAAGCACATCACTGAGACCCTAGTGACTGACTCATCTCTTCTGGCCATCATTACCTGTCTGTAAAGCACCCAACTGGCTATACCTTATTAAACCACATCATTCTAATACATGAGACTCTCCATCTATATAGCAGCCAGCTAGTCTCATCTCACGCTGAACCACTTTAAGTGCTAAGCAGCTTAGTTGGTACAGGCAGGCTGGCTGTTTGGTGGTGACAGCTACATATTCATAATTAAAGGTTATATTGAGAGGATTCAGCCCCCGAGCTGAAATATTTCAACAGCAGAGAACTGAACTGTGAGGAGGGAAATGCCAGTTCTGAGCAGAGCCTGACATTAAAGTCATTTCATTACCATTTCATTACCTTCTCTCCTCCTCTCTTCCACTCTTCCTCTCCTCCACTCCTCCCAACCGTCAGTCCTCCTCTCCTCCTCTCTTCCACTCCTCCTCTCCTCCACTTCTCCACTCCTCCTCCCAACCGTTACTCCTCCACTCCTCCTCTCCTCTTCCCAGCCGTCACTCCTCCACTCCTCTTCTCCTCCCAACCATCACTCCTCCTCTTCTCCTCCTATCCTCCCAACCATTTCTCCACCCAACCGTCACTCCTCCTCTCCTCTTCTCCTCTCCACCCAACTATCTCTCCACTCCTCCTCTCCTCCCAACCATCACTCCTCCCAACCGTCACTCCTCCTCTCTTCCCACCCATCACTCCTCCTCTCCTCCCAACCATCACTCCTCCCAACCGTCACTCCTCCTCTCTTCCCACCCATCACTCCTCCTCTCCTCCCAACCATCTCTCCTCCCACCCATCACTCCTCCTCTCCTCCTCTCCTCCTCTCCTCCCAACTGTCACTTCTCCTCTCCTCTTCTCCTTCTCTCCTCCCAACCATCTCTCCTCCCAACCGTCACTCCTCCTCTCCTCTTCTCCTCCCAACCCGTCACTCCTCCTCTCCTCTTCTCCTCCTCTCCTCCCAACCATCACTCCTCCTCTCCTCTTCTCCTCCTCTCCTCCTCTCCTCCCAACCATCACTCCTCCTCTCCTCCCAACCATCACTCCTCCTCCCATCTTCTCCTCCTCTCCTCCTCTCCTCCCAACTGTCACTTCTCCTCTCCTCTTCTCCTTCTCTCCTCCCGACCATCTCTCCTCCCAATCATCACTCCTCCTTTCCTCTTTTCCTCCTCTCCTCCCACCCATCACTCCTCCTCTCCTCCTCTCCTCACCAACTGTCACTTCTCCTCTCCTCTTCTCCTCTCCTCCCAACCATTTCTCCTCCCAACCGTCACTCCTCCTCTCCTCTCAACCGTCACTCCTCCTCTCCTCTTCTCCTCCCGACCATCTCTCCTCCCAATCATCACTCCTCCTTTCCTCTTTTCCTCCTCTCCTCCCAACCATCACTCCTCCTCTCCTCTTCTCCTCCTCTCCTGCCAACCGTCAGACACCAATACAATACAGAAGAGGAAATTACAATAATAAACAGGGACATTGACGTGTGAGACTGAATGGAGAAAAGCTTGAAACCCAGACCATCATCTCATGTTCACCCAAGGCCTTGTCACCACGACCGCTCCTGGTCATGACAACCACAGCAGCAGACCCAATGTCCAAGATCCTCTCAGAGTGACAGACAGCATTACATTGTTCCTTTGGAGAGGCCCTGCCTCAGAGACTGAGAGGCACACAAGACCCCATATGAGCCCCTTTACCCACTCTGTCCCCTGTACCTAATATCAAGGCACAAGTGATGAGGGCCCTTAGTGGTTTTCAGATTCTCTCTCTCTCTCTCTCTCTCTCTCTCTCTCTCTCTCTCTCTCTCTCTCTCTCTCTCTCTCTCTCTCTCTCTCTCTCTCTCTCTCTCTCTCTCTCTCTCTCTCTCTCTCTCTCTCTCTCTCTCTCTCTCTCTCTCTCTCTCTCTCTCTCTCTCTCTCTCTGCAGCCTTCAGGGCTTGATAATGTAACGCTCACCAGAGTAACATTAGAGTGGAGTACTCAGTCAACACACAGTGTGGGCAGCAACACACATTTATATTGACATTTGAGCCATTTATCAGATGCTCTTACCCAGAGTGACTTACAGGAGCAATTAGGGTTAAGTGCCTTGCTCAAGGGCACATCAACAGACTTTTCATCGAGTCAGCTCAAGGATTCGAACCAGTGACCTTTCAGTTACTGGCTTAACGCCCTTAGCCGCTAGGCTACCTGTCACACCACAACAACCCCACAACAGTACAACAACACCAGACACTTCTGATGTAATGAATGACTACTTTTCTTTTAGTCTATCTTTTTTTCATGTATCCTCCTATTATCTTTGTGCTCAGGCCTTATTTATGTTCAATTGTGATGCTATTTTGCCTATTGCTGTAAATTTCATTTTATGAAGAAAATGGTTTAACATAGTGACAACGCAGACAAAACAACAACATTGTGCTTAGACAAACTCTCCATTAGTGGCGTGGTTGTGAAAATGGTTTAACATAGTGACAACGCAGACAAAACAACAACATTGTGCTTAGACAAACTCTCCATTAGTGGCGTGGTTGTGAAAATGGCTACAAACAAAGTGTAGAGGGAAAGGAAGGAAGCAACTCAGTACCAGATTGTGGTGGGATTGATTTTGTAGAGGATGGATATTAGTTGTGACATTTAAGATGAGACATAGTCAGGCACTGTGTACTGACCCTTATACCGCTGATGTGCAGTGGCTCTAGTTGATGTTGCAGAATGTCTACTGACATTTTAGAAAGTCTCTCGGAGTCTTTCTTTCGCTATGCACTCTATGTGCGAGTGCTATAATGCTTTCTCTCTCTCTTCTCACTCTCTCCATCTCCCTCTCTCTCTAATTCAGTCTCAGTGGGGTAGAGTGAGGAACCTCGGTACATCAGTTGCACATTAAACATTAATGTAGCAGCTTTGTTAGAGTGCAGGGGGGAGCGGTGGAGAGGCAGTGTTCTCCTGGTTGACACGGAATGGCCTCCGATCCCCACAGAGCCACACTGACCCAAACACAGCTGCTTTTGTCTGAATGGGGGGAAAATGGTCAGAAGATGCAACTGAGTTCACCGCTCGGCTCCCCCGAGGTGTCTCATACATCAACAGGCAACATCTCTCTGTCTGAAACTTAGCCATGTCATCACTACAACACAACACCAAAGAGTATTAAATAGCAGCAACTTGTTTCATTGACTGAAAGGCTTGGTTTATTCTACAACAGCATATCTGATACAGGCTTAATCCTACCGGAGTCTATTCAAACCACCTTAAGCCCCACAACAATTCTAGAATCAGTCTAAATTATGCATGGTACCATGGTTTACAGAGCCATAGAGAGAGAGATTGGATGTCTCCCAGTGTCTGTTTCAGCATGTGACTTTGTAGCTGAGCACGGACCTCTCTGAGACATTAGACTGTAAGGAGAATTCAAGCCGACAGATTTAAAGAGGACTAAAACACATCCACTTCCACATCATAATCACCCAACTATACTAAGACATCTGCATGAGGACACCATGTATCTGGGGTGTGAAATAGTGATCCTATTTGGACTTGTCAACCATTGTAATGAGAGACATTTGTGGTTTCCAAAACCTCTCATTTCTTATTGAATTGTCATCTAACGAACCATGGAAATAAAAGCCATTTTTTTGTGCTTCTTAATCCTTTGATTTCCTATTCAATTGCCATCTAACAACACATCAACATAAGCAGTCTACTGAGCACACCACGTTAATTCAACATGGAAATGTGTGTAATATTTAGTAGAGATGTTGATAAATTGAGATTTCAATCTTTATTCACCTACTCAAAAAGACAGCCAGAAGTTGGTTGAATTCTCAATGTGTTATCACTATGTTTTTAACCCTCTGAAAGCCTACAACCAAATTCCAATGGAAAAGCAATGTCTGATTTTTGGTTTAGTTGTCATCTAAATGTGTTATCACTGCACTTTCAACTACTTAAAAGCACAACAAAGTTCAAATGGGAATACAATGTCAGATATTTTGTATATACAACAACTTAATGTGTTATCACAGTGCTTCATCTAACAGCAGAACCAAATGACCTGGATTGCAGATGAGATTACATTAAAAGTACATAGTGCAAGTGATCAATGCTATTCGGGATTCTGTGAAGATCTCTGACCTTTGCATGCAATCTTGAACATGCACCCGTTCCATGATCACATAAGAAGATAATTTATAGTTACAGTAACCTCAAAATGTGGCCATGAATGTGTTACTCAGTTGCATTTTAAAGGTACTCAGTTGAGGTAACACAGCAGAATGTACATCTCCTTCAAATGTTGATATTTGGTTCCATTGACAACCAAACACATTTAAATTTCCAGTTTGTCTACCAATTAACAATTGATATGTTAGATTCACAACCACAGTTAAATGCACTTAACGTTTGATTTGATTTAGTCATATTCTTTAACTTAAAACATATTCATTCTTAACTTGAAGATTCCATTTGAAATCAACCAAAGCTAATATCAAAGCTAAGCAGGGCTGCCCTTAGTTAAAACCCAGGATGGGAGACCACCTGGATAGCTGTAGAGAGATAACTCTCCAGTAGGAAGTGTTGTAGACAGATCACATCTCCAGTAGGAGGTGCTGTAGACAAATCAACTCTCCAGTAGGAAGTGTTGTAGACAGATCAACTCTCCAGTAGGAGGTGCTGTAGACAGATAACTCTCCAGTAGGAGGTGCTATAGACAGATAACTCTCCAGTAGGAGGTGCTGTAGACAGATAACTCTCCAGTAGGAGGTGCTGTAGACAGATCAACTCTCCAGTAGGAAGTGTTGTAGACAGATCAACTCTCCAGTAGGAAGTGTTGTAGACAAATCAACTCTCCAGTAGGAGGTGCTGTAGACAGATAACTCTCCAGTAGGAGGTGCTGTAGACAAATCAACTCTCCAGTAGGAGGTGCTGTAGACAGATAACTCTCCAGTAGGAGGTGCTGTAGACAGATAACTCTCCAGTAGGAGGTGCTGTAGACAGATAACTCTCCAGTAGGAGGTGCTGTAGACAGATAACACTCCAGTAGGAGGTGCTGTAGACAGATCAACTCTCCAGTAGGAGGTGCTGTAGCTAGATCAACTCTCCAGTAGGAGGTGTTGTATGGAGATCAACTCTCCAGTGGGAGGTGCTGTAGACAGATAAACTCTCCAGTAGGAGGTGCTGTAGACAGATCAACTCTCCAGTAGGAGGTGCTGTAGACAGATAACTCTCCGGAAAGAGGTGCTGTAGACAGATAACACTCCGGTAAGAGGTGCTGTAGACCGATAACTCTCCAGTAGGAGGTGCTATAGACAGATAACTCTCCA